>NC_134408.1:23988353-24288353 GCF_038048845.1 Mixophyes fleayi
CACTTATTGGAATGGGACAGTACAGCAATGGCTGCGTTGGACTGTACAGTATACATTCCAACCCATTAAAAGGAATGATCAACGTCTTTACACAGACAAAGACCCATCGACTCCCAAAAGACTCCAGTTTGATGACAGCAGTGCCAAAATACACCAGATATACTGAAAACTTTATTAAAAAAAAACCCAAAAACAACCAATCCGAGAGCTACAGCCTATGTCGAAGCTTTACAGCTTCATTTTCCATCGTTTAGGCATTGTGTTACCTGTCTGTAGGGGCACGGATATATGCATTCGCCAGTTGACGCGAACAACGGAACGAACACCAGTCTCCAGGTTAAGGATAAGAGGACTATCCTGAGGCTCCTTCTCAATGCGATCACTGACATCCTGGAAAGGACACCCACAAATACATAACATTTACTCATCTGGTTTCAGCCGCTACTTGTCCAACACAAACTAAAGGAGGGAGCCATTTTGTGGGCACAGCCAACATTCATGAGAAGTTAATGAACTGCTGACAAAATGGCTTCCTCTACTGTGTGAAGGTAACTGATGATCCACCACCTAGTCACACAGGGACAAGTGACGGACACATCTCCAACCTGGAAGAATTGCAGTTGCTTTTCACGGGCCCAGAAGAACGGGTGTCTAAGGACAGAAGGAGCTGAAGGCCGAAGCTGCGGGTCACTGCTGATCATCCGCTCAATCAGGTTCCGTGCCACCACATTCTCTAAGGGCAATGTCCAGGACATGGGTCATTACTTATTAGTCAGATTTACCTCCAGGAACAACATACAATCTTCCCATATTCCCATGCGTCTTACCGTGTGTCTCCTCCTGAAGCTGCGGCAGGTTGTATGACCCACTCAAAATATTTCCTTGTCTCCTCAGACTGTCGCCGAACGGGTGCTGCCCTCTTGTCACGACATAGTAAAATACGCAACCGGCTGAGAAGATGTCCACTGCCGACGTCTGAGAGAAAGAGGACAACTTGTATCCTGCATGGCCTTTTTTTATTATTTAACCATCTGATACCTTACAGACATTTCCTTCCCTAGACCGGGTTCTCCCCCCATTACTGGTACTCACTGGGTTTTGCGTCCTTCCATCACGTAGAACCTCTGGGGCGATCCAGCCCTCGGTTCCAGGAATTCCGGAGCGCATGCTGAAACTGTTCCTCCCCACTCCCAGCTTCTTGCAGAGGCCAAAGTCTGATATCACAGCTCTTTGTCTGCCCTGGGCATTTGGCAGGGAGATGAGGATATTACACGGCTTGAGGTCTCTGTGCACTGCGACAGGGAACACACAAACAGACTATGTACTCCATATAACCACCAAAACTGGGCAGCAAAAAAATAACACATTGCATTGGAAAAATAACATCACTTATCTACCAGCAAAGGCCCCATGTCTGTAAGCTTTGCAAGTCCAAATAAAGTTTGACCATTCAGGACTGAGCAATGGGATCAACATTAAATATGTTAATTGTTTTGACAATAAAATAATTTTAAAGTGGATCCATAAGTCACAGGAAGCCATTTTGTAGGCAGAACCAATACCTCAGGTCTCAATGATGCAGTGGCGGATACAGTTGGGGGGGGGGGGGGGGGGCGATCGGGGCAATTGCCCCCCCCCCCCTAGCAGTGTAAGTCCTTTAAATTTAGGTCCAAGACGCCGATCAAAACGGGTGGAGTGGAAGGGGCCAATCGTGGGTGGTGGGCGGTGTTTTCTGGGGCCAGCCAATCAGAATGAAGTAGAAGCATGATTATGCAAAATCGACCCCCCTAAAAATTACGTCTAGGTCCGCCCCTGCAATGATGTCACTAGTAAGATTGATAGACCTCATGCATTAGGTGCTAGGTCCTAGCAAGATAAATATTGGTTCCGTCCACAAAATGGCTGCCTCCAGTGGGTGTAGGTAATGCATCCCTTTTAAAGGGAAGCTCGTGTTATCAACAATTTCAACGGAATGTGTAATCTCTACAAAGTGCGTGAGTTACTGGCAAACAAAAACAACTTGATGATAGGTCATAAATCAAGTTTATAAATCCCTCTGTTCATACAAGAAATAGCTGCTAATTGTATGGTAGGGTTGCAGAGTCAAAGACTAAAACCAAGAAGAGAGTTCTGCCCCAGACCTATGCCCAAATGATAAACAACAGGATCGCCCTCTTTTCAATCCACCATCCTTAGTTCTCACCGATGCTGAGCGAGTGCAAATGGGCCAGTCCAGACATGGCCTGATACAGGACGGTCACATGATCTAGGCCGGTGCACGGGAAGTCGGGATTATCCACGTACTGTGGGGGAAACAGGACATGGGGTTAATATGAATGTTATAGGCTACGTGCATACAGTCAGTTTTATTTCAGTCTCCTCTCCATTATGTTTTGGGTTTTTTTGACAGAAGGGGATATGGACTCCCTCATGCCAACATATTATTGACATGGACCATTCTGGTCACAGAACCTACTGACGCACATTGTGAAAACGCATTTGCAATTTACCTACACTCAAAAACAAGTTTGGAATTTTATGGTTTACTTATCTATGTATCCTTCTATTCATCTAGCTTACCTATATGTGTACTGTTTCACTGATCCACCCTTCCATTGATTTACCTTTTTTCCCATGCCTGTTTCACCCCCTGTCCTATACTATTCCACCTATTTCTAATAATAAATATTACTGGCCTCTTTACCCCACATCTTGCTAGTTTAACACTACCCCTGCCCATTACCTACCCCAACAACCTATTCACAGCTCACATCTTTCCCTACTTGCCAGTACACCAGAAATCCACCCCACACATCCCCAAAACAGACCCCCAAACTCTATCCCTCCCCATTTCCTCTCCGTTAGATCACCTGCACCTTCCTCTCCACTCCTATACACCCCTACCCAACACCTCCACTCCCACCTGTCCTACTGCCCTAACCACATACATGTGACAGTATCAATACGTCAATACACACATTTCTCTGTACTCTATACATCACCTCTCAGTACAATTCACACCATCTTGTATTACACTGGAGGTTTAACCATAATATCACTCATTTCTTCACAAAACTACCCCTCCATCTGCATTTAAAACCAGAAACGACGCTCGCAAACCCACACCCATCCCCTATGAACCACAAGTGAATTCATAGGCTGCTTTCTCATGTATATTGATGCCAGTGATGTCATATATTCCTAGTGAATTGACGCGATAGGCCGTGTATCCAAAAGACAACCGGTGCATTTAAACCTGCTCTGAGTTGTTCTAAGTCAGTTTCTATATCAGACTACTGCACTGTCCTTTGTGGTTGTAATAGAACAATTTAATGTACTTTCTCAAATCAGGCAAGTACATTTCTATACCATGTCCCTGCAGTGCCGATATTCATCGTGCACCCTACACCTGCATCCTGGTTTCTACAAGATAAAGCTCCCCAGTGCCTCTTGTAGATAATCCCCTCTGCTCCACAATGTCACTTCCCTCCATACCTGCTCCGACTACATCCTTCACCCCCCTCTCACCTCCTGTAAGGTGGCTGAGCACAGCTCCAGGGCGATGTAATAGAACATCCTGTCGCTCTCTGTACAGTAATAGCGGATCACATTCGGGTGCTCGTCAGACTCCCGCAGTAACTGGACCTCCCGATCTGCCAGCGTGAAGCTCTCTGGGAGGATTCTCTTCACAGCCACTGAGCGGCCGTCAAATCTGCCCCTGTATACCAGGAAACACGTATCATCAAACGCTCTGTCTACCAAGTACAGTATAAAAAGTACAACATAAGAAAAGACTGGCCTGGGTTTAATATTCCCTCTAAATCTAATCTCTCACTACTGCAAGAGGATTTTTTTTAGAACCATCTCAGTAAATTAAACTAAATTTCAGGGTTTGTGCTAATTGCATGTAACTGTGGGAAGAATCATGGAGAAATATTTTTTCCCAGTTTTTCAGGCTTTCCCCATGCAATGGCCATAAACAATATTATAATTAAATCCCTTAAATCCCCCTGGTCTTTAAGGGGTTAAAAATGAGAGAAGACACTTATAACATAAAACAATAAATTTAATAAAAATCTTGCTGGAGGGCATGCACGAGCCAACAAATTAAAGTTATCCGAAGGCGGAGGTTCCCTTTATTTATGTTGCCCTTGAATTCTACAGAAAGCCACTCTGTGGATACAATACCACACAATACACAAAAGACAGCTGGGTCATGTGTGCTGCCTGGTATATAAAGGGCTTGGTGAAAAACAGATAATTAAGCCAGAAACATAAACACATATTTAATAGAAGTAGCAGGTGATAAAAGCCAACAAATTAAAGTTGTCTTCAATTGGAAACATCTTTAAAGCGGACAATGGGAGGTCTCCAATCTTAGTACATTTGCTTTATTCCACACCACAGAGAGGGGGGAGTTTTCCCACTCACTTAAACACAAATGTTCCACCGGCTCCATGACCCAAAACTTCTTTGGGGTAAAAGGAGATCTTACCCACTTCTATCTCATCTTCATTGTAGGCTGCAGGTAGAGAGCAGAGGAACAGTTGTGTAAATACACAGAATCATGTGACATGTATTCCAACATTCTAAAACAGAACACTGTACATTTAAAGTGAACCTGTCAACAATGCACAGTGTAGACAGACATTCTGTGATGTGAACTAACATTCATGAGGTTGTATCACATCACTAAGAATTAGTGACATCAGTACAAAGCATCTCATGCCTCAGTGATATCTCTAGCACCAAGTCAATTAATAAATGGCTGCCTCCTCTGTAGTAGAAGGGATAGGCCAGCAGCAGAAGATAAAACAACCACCTTTGAACTCTCACTACTTTTTTTTCTAGCATTCTGCACAGTTATGAAGCTGCTGCCTCTCTCACCTTCAGGCTCCCCGTTGTCTTTGCTCAAACGCTTTGTGCCGTTAGCCTGACTGTACTCCTGCTCTCCGCTCCGCTTCCTGCCGCTTCCTGACTCTTGCTGTCCGTCCAGCGTGGAGGCCTCACTGGGAGTCAGGGACGAAGAAGCCTCAGTTGCCAGGTTCTGCTGATGTTGGAGACGCTGCAGTTTCTCCTCTAGCTGCCGTTGTAATTCCAGTTGCTGCTGACGCTGCTGTTCCTGCATCTGTGGCAGAAAATTGTAGAAGCCGTTACCGTCCCCAGATCCCAACTCTCAGATAGTTCACAATAGGTTTGGAAAGACAATATCACTAGAGATGGGTTGGTGGACTACAGTTTAAGTAACCCTTCTTCACAGCTTAGAGTACAGTAACTGACTAGTTATCCACAGACCCCACAACTTCCACCCTCTCACCTTGGGGTAAGTGAGTCCAAAAAGCACCCAGCCTCCGAGGAGTAGTGTGATTATACCCACAGCAAGGAGATTGGTAATGGAGGAGTCCGGAAGGACAATTCTGGCCTCTTCTTTGTCAGCCTCCACCTTTACACGCCCCTCCATGTCACCCTGAGGGAATCCATCTTGATTCTGCGGGGTCAGGAACTGTAGGGAACGTAGATGATGAGCGATATGAGACGTTCCTTACAGGCATATAATAATACCTACTATTCAACATACCCAGCCACTTCGGGTCTGATTCAATAAGAAAAGTAAGGCAAAAAAAGGAGTAAATTTGCTCCTGGACAAACTATGTTACAATGCAAGGGGAGCCAATTAATTTATTATTTTGCACATCAGTTAAATACTGTTTTGCTTTTTTTCATATAGCACAAATACTTCAACTTTACATTTCAATGTAAAAATAAAGCTATGATCTAGGACATGCCCGACCCCAGCTATAAATCTCTCCCCACATTTTAAATGTACCTCCCCCTCCAATGCAACATAGTTTTGCCATGGTGCAAAGTTACTTTACTTTCCTTAATAAATCAGGCCCCTTATGTTTTACTGCTTTTTATGGTCTTTATGAAGACACCTATAAGGTAGTCGTAAACAAAGTCTACAATTTATATTCATATGATGCACCTCTTCGTTTCCTTCATTACTGTAATATAAATGTAAATATTGCATTTGTATCAATGCTACAAGATGGCAGAGGGCAGACTTTGCCCTTATGACAATTCCAGGATTTAAAGCCGTGTTATTCTAGAAAACCACCTTTGCTCCCTTGCCACACCCCAGTGTACACACACATATAAATACTAACATACCTCTGTCTGGTCTTTACAACCTTTACTGCTACTAAACAAGAAACTGAACAGACTACAGAATGCAGCATTTCTTACTCTTCTAACAATTCTAGATTCACAGCATTTAAATAATAAAAATATAACATTAACTATAAATCCCTTTTAAGCAGTACCAAATGTAACTTTGCAGTTTGTAATATTATTCTTGTTGCTCAAGAACATTTATAAATAGCTTATGATAGTACAAGGATAATATATCTGCAAAGTTATCTTACTGATTGTGATTTCTAACATATTGATTTATGAATACATGAAATTGTTTTCTCCCCTCAAGATAAATACAATGGGACATTGTACCCATCACCTACATACAGCCTACCAATTCCCTAGGAGCTAGTGACATCACTAAGGCATTGAGTACAAATGTCATGGAACTAGTGACATCACTGAGACAAGTGAACCGATTGGCTGAATGTTGGCGCAGTTCACAACGGCTGTCTGCACTTTGTGTAGGTGGAAGGTACATTTTAAAACTTCTACACAGATGCATATAGCCCAGTATTGCCATTTTAATACAGAATATTAGACACAAGTGAAATCATCATTCATGGCCCCCCACAAAGCTCTTACATCGTCAAACAGGGTCCTGGGTGTTGGGCCTCGAATGACCGTCTCCGTATCCCTCCGTAGCGTCTCGGGAAACGCTCGTAGCATGGTGGTATGGACAATGTGGGGCACCTCGTGGTGACCTCCAGGAGATAAACAGAAGATTATGTCAACATTATGGAAGGAATTATTTCATTTGTAATGATCCGTAGCATTCCTATGGCAGTACAAATACATTGAGGAGATCAGGAATATGCTGGAGATTAATGCAAAGACTGTTATTAGCCACACATGCTGCAATATCACAGGCGATATATTGCAGTACATGTGACCTGAAAATGACAACGATGCTCAATAACAGTCCAATCAAAACAAATAGGATCAGGAATGTCGGCAAATGTGGTTGGAAGATGACAGGTATTGGCTACCTAAGTGGTCAACTTCCGAACACATGAACTGGCAACATGGGCTGCCAAAAGTTATCTGCCTGCTCGGCCAGAGGGGCCAAGTGGAAGGATCTCGTCCAGTTTGGCCACCCATGTGTGTCCAGTTTGGACATAGATTCTTGTCGCCCTGGTCTGTGCCCAGCGGTAGGATTGGACTGGGTATGGCCACCATAAGAAGGAGCCCTACGTTCTTGGTGCGTACTACAAAGCATCGCTGTTATACTGAATGTAATATATTTAAATAACTACAGGGAATAGTTATAAAACGTTCAGCTATTCCTTACCGATCAGCAGCCATTGGTCTGCAGACACCACGCTGCCTTGTGGGTAACGGACGTCGGTGCTGGGTGTCACATCAAACTCCGTGGACTCCTTCAACGTGACATCCTTAGTGGTGGGTCCCTCTATCCGGGCCAATGTGATTCCACGTGGCTGGAGCAGTTATATAAAGGAAAGTCATAGTTGACAATGTACTTTCTATATCTGGATTACAGAAAATACCAGTAATCTAGAGGATCTTATTAAGAATACACAATTTTTGCACTTAAATATCTTTCTGTCCTTAATATTACTCTCATGTCTATATGTTACCCTAGCATTAATTACCTTCTAGGTTCCAAAGATGTTAGGACCAAGTTGCAGTTAGTAATAGGCTATTTTGCCATTTCCTCATGCCTTACACTATTATATACTGCACTGTGATACCCTATCCCTGCATTTGTATGACATTAAATGCCACCCCGACATACCATAAGCTTATCTGTTATCATAATCAGTACCATGAGGTGGACAGACAATGGCAAACCTTGTTCTGGGGCACTCAGTGTTCTAATTACATCCTGCAAACCCAATGGTCCTTGTAGCTTCTATCAGTAATCACTCTGCCACGATTTGTAGGGAATGTGGCTGTAAAGTAAATATTCTCACCACAACAGTAACGCCCTCATGAATCAGCGAGGTGGAGGCATAAAATCCGTTGGCGTGCTTCCCCACGTACAGAGACGGCCTGCGCCACAAATCGAAAACATAAAACAAATACGGAAATGATAAGTTTCAAAATGGAGTCTGTAGTTGCAAAACAGAGAAATACATTTGACATTAAAAAACTGCAGCTTTTTCCCATTCATTTGAGTATTTAATGTATTTCAATGAGGACAGAACGCCCATTGAAATGGAATGTCCCAAGAAATAGAATGGGAAAAGCTCAGCCAATCACAAATCAAGGCTTACCTGTTGGCACCTTGCGATTGGTTGAGAAGGTACTGCCCTCCAGTCCCATTGAAAACGACTATGGGACTGTTCCATCATGCCCGGGCTGCCAGGGCATGCTGTCGCTTGTTGTTCTACAAGTACGAGCAGTGGCTGCTGCGGCTTGTAGATCCACAAAATTATTTAAATATTTACTTAGAGCATTTTTTCATTCATTTCTATCAGAAATGCCTTTATATGGACTTTCTGCACCCATTGAAATTAATTATTTGTTGAACTGAATGGGAAATATCACTGGTTTTCCTGAAATCTTGACTGTCCTAAACCACAGAGATTATATTTGCCATTTTTGATTTCCATAGTGATTTTGCCTTTTAATGGAATCCCTCTGCCCGACATTTCATAGTGCAGAATTCAAGTTATGCAATTGTGAGGCTTTTTATCGGAGGTATGAAAAAGTGGAGAGATACCAAGCGATTCGCCTTTAGTGATTTACATGGCGATGTGCAATTCAAATAAACTACTAAATAGAATAAAATAAAAAATAGGAGATTTGGTCAAAACGGCCCTTTGATAGATGTATCCAATTCAATCTGAAAGGTGTTACTTCCTGATCATGGTTTCTAACTTGCTATACGGATATATTATAGACATCACATATTGCAAGTTTGCTGCCCCATTTCCCAAATACAATTGCTCATATTTTGTTACTCAAGACAATAAACCATTTTATCAGGAAACCACTTTTCTCAATGCAGCTCCGCTACAGGCACAGATTTATACATAGATTTTTGTAAAAAAGGTGGCGTGTTGCCAATCCTGCAGAACAGGCTAGAGAGCACATCTATAGCAGGTGGTGTGTACTCACAGCAGGTGTGTCTTTGTAGTACTCAGTTCCTCCACAGCTTGGTAGTTCCATTTGATCAGTCTGATGCCCTGGGAATTGAAAGTTAAGTAACGGAGGGTTTCCATTGCCACGTTGAGGTGCGGGATACGCCTTAGGCTGTCTTGGTGCCACATAAAAAGCCCGACGACAGGGGAGCCATAATTCTGCATCCATAACACCTCTCCGCTACCTCGGTTGGCTGTGACCAGCATTCCATCACCGGTGGAGGAGAAGTGAGCCATCTCTGTATAGGAAACAATGACACCGAGGGTGTTCACCTTGATAAAAGCAATTGCGTACCAGACCCATGTCTCAGAAACAAGTTATACCATACCCACTTCAGTACATAATTATCTACAGTAAGCCTACACCCAATAGGGACATTTAAGAAAACTGTTGCACAGGAAAAAGGTAGCAATGCCCATACAACCAGACATTAGCTTTCATTTTTTAAACTGCATTAGAAAACAAAAATGATTGACTAGTATGGGCAACGTCACATTTTTCTTAGCCAGTTTTCTTAAATATGTCCCTCGCTGGCTACTAAAAGTACATTCATTTCCGACTCCTAAACCCAAGAAAAATCACTTACACCCCTTGTACTAGTGTGAGACTAAGGGGTATATTTACTAAACTGTGGGTTTGAAAAAGTGGAGATGTTGCCTATAGCAACCAATCAGATTCTAGCTTTCATTTATTTAATGCATTCTACAAAATGACAGCTAGAATATGATTGGTTGCTATAGGCAACATCTCCACTTCTACAAACCCGCAGTTTAGTAAATATACCCCCTAGTGTTTTTTTGTTCATCGCCCTGCAGACCTTGTATCTAGCTAGATAGCTGTAACACACACACACACAGGCGTGTCTGGTTACTCTAATTTTTATAGTTCCTCTTTGACCACCTGTGATGGAAACTATGCAGTCATATATTATGGACGTGTAGGACAAAACAAGGGATCCATAAAACATATATGTCAGACATTGTCAGTTTTATGTGATCCTACTATTCAGGCTTTGCGCAAACTTAGAGAGTTGTGTTCGTCACTTCTTTGCCTTCTCTCATATATTCTCGATCCTTTATATAGTGAACATGACTCAGTGAAGTCATTGCCATCCTTACTAATTTATTGTGATTGGATTATTACAAGTGAATTTATGATCAAAGAGATTTGAGAGGAGATACATTGATTATCAAAAACGACAGTCTGCTGAATGCTAAGCACCGCAAGCAGATATTTTTAAAGCAATACGGCCATCTAACTCTAAGTAAATATTTCCATGAGACAGTTACAGAGGAATAAATTAATAAAAGAATAAATACAGGGTTAGAGTGCATTTAACAGTTTATGATACAAAAAACTAAAAGCTCTGTATTTATCATGCTTGCTGTTTGTTCTTTAAAGTCCTCGCTTTATTTCCTGCTGGCGTTTCCTACCCAACGCTGCAGCGTGCAGGGGATAATAAAAAAAAAAAAAAAAAAAAAAAAAAGGTGGGAGGAGCCAAATTAATCAGCATTCTAATAGTGCAACGACTTGTGACTTTATTGATAAACATTGATTACAACAGTTCTTTCTTTATGTTTGACAAGCAGTCATTTATACAGACAATTTAGGTTTCAAAGACACCGATGCATGGCAGTGACGTCCACAGGGCTATATTAAGAGAGTATGTGTGTGAGATGAATATATTGTGTATATAATATATATATATATATATATATATCTCCTACCATTTTCAGGGCACAAGAAGTAAGGACGGGAGAGATGTATAGATTATAAGCTCTTCTGCCGAGGTTCTCTTACATACATTTCTCCTGTTCAGTAAACTCACAGTGCTGCATACCTGCTGCCGCCATATGACCTTATACCTACAATTCCCAAACACATAACATACACAGCCCTCCGTTCCTGCAACACTCACTGTACTCATAGTTCTCGTCGCACTGGAGAGCGGAGTAGTCGTGGAAGGTGGCGTTCCAGCGCAGTTCCCGGGACTTTGTGTCGTACATTGTGATCATATATTCTGCGCAGGGAGAATGGACAGGTGTCAGCAATCAGACCCAAAGCAATACGATACTACAAAGCACAGCGCTGTCCAAGAACCAGAAAACTGCACAAGTATTTTATGTCAACTGCTAATCGTGTTTCATGTTGATCCATGTATAGAATGCACCATAGTTTTATAGCACAATCATCTATCCTATTGTTCTAGTGACATCATATCATGTTCAATATACAATGTTTCAACTAATGTAATATAATTTACAACAGGGAATAGGGCATTATATTATAAGTATAATATACAGACTTATAGAAGTCAGCGACAGGTTATATGGTTAATATACTAGCACTCAGCCAGTCTTTTAATCTGTGGTGGTTATAAAGGTTATTCCACATATGTACCTTCCCATACATAACATACACCTCTTAAACTCACGTGTGCGCCCAATGTACAGGAGGGGGGAGGAGGGACACAATCCGTCGGATGAATCGGTGGATAGTGTGGTCTGCTTCTGTCCAGTCTTTGGGTCCACAATAAACCAGGAATCCTGCTTTTTCCCTGTCCAAAAAAATAATTACAAATAAATATGTTGGATTGTCTGGAAGGGGACTGATGGGTTGATTTGTGGGCAGAGGTTGTAACCAAAGATTATCAGATATTGAAGGCAGACGTTCCTCCATCCAAATGTCTATGCAAGTCATGGGCAACATGTTAGCTTTCAGGGGCTTCACAAGCGGCCCTTGGTCCCAAAAATGGGCTGCACTTTACCTTTGCGGAGAAACTAATCATTAGCTTTGTGGACAAGATCATATGATCACATTAGAGCACCAAAAAGAAGGGTTCAGGCCAACCAAACAATAGGTGAGCCAATGGTTGACTAGTCAAGCAGCGGAGACCATATCCCCAGTAAACCATGGCTAACCCATTACACACCACTAAGCTCACTCTAGCATTGGATGTCTATGAACAGGACTAAAGAAAGGAAACTGTTCCGGTCAGAGAGAATTTATAGATCGATATCTATCTATCCATCTATAAATTCTCTCTGGGTCGGATTTGGAGCGCTAAATATATTACTTGTTTTTATTTTTATTTTACAGTGGAGATGAAGACAGAGGTTTCTCCAACCTGAACCATTCTTCCTATGAACAGGATTAATAGAACGCACACACACAGGAGTGCGATTACCTGTATACAAGATCCCGTCAGAGCTGCGGCAGGGAGAGGACTGTACCAGTTCTTGGATGGTGAATGGTAGTTTCTAGACAATACAGAAGTACAAAAGTTACTGCTCTGCTGTAGATTCCATGTATGGTATAAAAAAATAATCAGAGACATTTCTAACAAAACAAAAACACCCCAATAACACAACCCCTGAAGTGCCTCTAGTGTTTTCCAACATGGGTTAGTTTCTCTGCAGACCTCCCCTATAGCTCAGTACTGTACCTACACAGAGTTACAGCTATATAGCCCAACATTCATACTCCGCTCCTTCTACAGTTAAATGTCTATACAGGGCGTGGCCTATAGTTCAATGTTCACCAATAATTCAATCTTCACCTATAGGTGGATACCCCACAAAGCTCGCCCTCTAGCTCAATGTCTCATGCCAACTCAAAAGGGCGTTTGCCTACAGTGTAAGGCCCAGCCACAATGGTATACTAACAAGAAAAGTAATTTAAAGGTGTTTTATGCCATATACTCACCATGAGTCCCTCCTTATTCCTCCCGCCCAATATGTACAAGCTCCCATCACTGGGGTCTGGCAGGAAAGCTGGTCTAAGACAAGATACAAATCTCAGTGAATATCAGGATCAACTATGATATTCCACTGTCAAGCTTCTCAATCACAACAAACCAACATAAACATCAAACACAGACGCAAAGAAAGAGAGGTTGCATTTAAATGATCAAGAAGGCAAGTGGGTATATTTACTATCAAACTGCAATTTTATTAGAGACAAAACCCTTTAATAAAAATGGCATTTAAAAAAAAAAAAAATCCTTAAAAGCGCCGGGAATCTGCGGTTCTACAGAACCGCCGCATAGTAAATATATCCCAAGGTGTCTTACATAAAATAGCCACTAACAGCATTCAGGTACATAATCTGACAAAGAGGGCGTTTCAACTGCCGGCAACGTAGCGCATAGACATCGCGCTGTGCACATTCTCGCCAATTATTACCCAGTATTGTTTTATCAATGTTTGTTCCCAATTGTAAAGCGCTACGGAATTTGCTGGCGCTATATAAATAAATGATGATGATGATGTTGGAAATCTCTCCTCATTTTCCCCTCGCACCTCTATGGGGTACGAGAAAAAAAAAATGAGCATAGATTTCACGCCTCCTGTCCACACACGTTGGCTCCCACACCCCAACAAGCAGCACTAATTAATAAGTGGGGAGGGAGACCCCTTTTTTAAACAGTCCGTAACTTGCAAAATGTTGGACTTACTCAGACACATAGATCGGTACTTGAATAACAGGATCTGAAAGAGAAGAGGAACAGCAAACATTACACTAAAACAATTTCATCTATATTATGTTATGGAAATAACTGGAAGCCGGCTGCCACTCACAGAGACACCCATAAACATTGTCATCACGTTTGTGTTCGGTGATCTCTATTGCACTAATGAAAGTCACAGGAAAAGTAGTAGTAGGGGGCTGGTTAATGTTATAAACTGTGTATAGCATGACGACATTAATAATGCTTTATTATACAGATTGCCAAAATCACATATATCTGATCAGGATCAGATTATTCAGGTCTCACTGTATTCTAAAGTTTAGCATAAAGTGTGCATTGTGCATATACATTTCACAGTTATTTGTAGGCAGTCAGCTATATAGCGCCACTAATTCCGCAGTGCTGTACAGAGAACTCACTCACATCAGTCCCTGCCCCTACAATCTAAATTCCCTAACACAGACAGACAGACAGACAGACAGACAGACACACACGCACATACACACAGAGACTAGGGTCAATTTAATAATAGCCAAGTAACCTACTACTATGTTTTTTGGAGTGTGGGAGGAAACCGGAGCACCCAGAAGAAACCCACGCAGAAGTGCTAACCACTGAGCCACCGTGCCGCCCTACTTAATATATCCTGTAATTTGGCCTGTTCAGAGTTGTAAATCCTCTAAGGAATAAAGTTCAGCAACGACAATACACTACAGGCTGTAGCTATGGATACAAACAGTCAGATTTACCACACATAGCAATAAACGGGACAAGCATGTGGAAAGGTTTGTTGCCGCTGTGGTGAATAGAGGAGATTAGCACATGTCAGCCAGGCAGTGTGAGAACGGAAGATGCAAGTTTGGCTGTGTGAAAGCAGCATCCAATTTAACACACAAATGTGTGAATAACCAATAGCATAAAAGAGCCTGTACACTACAGGGTCATGTATGAAGGGGACGCTCTGTATTTGGGCTTGCGCACTGTCTACTAAGACAATGTTAAATGCTTGTAAATCCTATAATTGTGATGAGGGACCGCTCAACGATCACCACTGCAGACCAGGAGAACAAGTACACATTGCAATTTATTTTTTAACCAGCGAATGAAACAATGATAGCAGTGTAACATGCCTGAGTGAAAGCTTAACTGCAAAACAATCAGCTGGGTCTTTTGTGTAACTTTGTATTTTGAATTAGAAAGGAGCGATTATAATATTCCCGGTAATGCTCAAGACCTGGGCCAGATATGCAGATATATCTTAGGCTCGAATGTTGGCTACACACAATGCTTTCATTCCTATCCCAATGCAAATTCTTCCCTTGTACAAATAAATTATATATTTTTGTGCATATGCATATTTATTTCCAGAGCGCGACACTGTGTTAGCCAATGAGATTGGTACATGGTCAGAATAGAGATTACACAGTTTAATGGTGAAATAACACTACAGACAAGGCAGAAAGGACATACAAATGTGCATGAAAGTCATGCGCTATCTTTATACAGAGTTGTATGAATTGGGGGAAATATACATTTTTATTAAATATGCTGGTGACCTATGACCTAGCCCGGGATAAAGTGCTGAACATGTGGACAACAGAAAAGGATGACATGACATCAAGCTGGGGTACAGACGGTCTTCAGAGTCCTATAGTCAGGATACTTACCATCTCTCAAAGACCACAGCACGTCTCCAGTCTTCTTACTGACTGCGTGGAAGGTCCCGTCCAGAGTGGACACAAAGAGCAGAGATTCCGGGAGAGAGACGGACGCCCCTGCATCACACTGCAACACAAGAACACAGGCACAAAAGTAAGACACCTACTCGCTGTGCGGAATCAACCCCAACCCAACGATATAGGGACATAGGACAAAGACACACAAACTACAACACACTAATTATAATCTAAATTCATTAAATTCACTAATAAAAGTTGACCATGAACACAAACACACACACACGCATAGTATTAAAATGAAATTTCAAGATGATCTTTTGGTTTACACCATGGTACGGTTTCTCAAAAGCTGTAGAGGAGGAAATCTTATGTGAACATATAATATTATGGTTTTTGTGATAATTGAATGAATGACAAACTCAAAATCCATGCAACTAAAATGTATTGTCTAATTCACCCAAAGTTGTTTTGAAGACACACAGGCTCATTAACAATACCGACATATTTTATTTCAGTTTCCACATCTACAAAAAGTTCTCCCAATTAACACGGTCAAATAATGGTACAGTGATAACAATAGGCCTTGGTTGACTAATAGCTTAATCCTCATCATCTATTTAGAACGTCACCAATTTCGCAGCGCTGTATAATAATTGTCAATGACATCAGTCTCTGCCCCATTGGAGCCTACAGTCTAAATGCCCTAACACACTTACATGCATATAACTTTTAACAATACCTTACATCAGGCTGCTCATACACCATTAAGTTGCTATTATAAAACCTTTAAATTTCTTACAAAATTGGTTGTCCGTTGCCCTCAGATCTCAAGGCATCCAGTTTTATCTATTAACAGCAGTGTGTGTAGAATCTGACAATCCCACTTCCTTAACAGAAAGGTTTTGCAACAATTTCTTTAATACTGGTTTACTAACGGCCAATAAAGACAAATGAACAAATAACGGGTTGTATTTCGCCCTCCTCAGCAATCACAGTGATACAATAATTAGAATGTGTAGCCCTGCAATTGTCCTCTCAAATCTTAATACTGCTCCAAAAATCTTAAATACAAGTATATAAACAAGGCTTTAACCCAGTTTGCTACAATCCATAATTTGGGAATTTTGGAGAATAACTGGCGGTGGATTAATGCAATTGATATGAAAGTCATACAGCTTTCTATGTATATGCCCTTTCTGACCCCATTTATCAAGAACACTCAGTTCATTAAATTCTTTGCCCAATTTTTTAAAACACTTTTCCAATTAAATATCAAATTGATTTCTAATTGTTGCATACACAAAACATATTGACTGTTTATTTGTCCCAGGATGCTCTTTCCACTTTTTACGTAGTTTCTTGCAAAATATTATAGTGTCTCTCAATAGTATTAAATAGGGGGGGAGAAAACAAAACCCATAGGCATATAAGACCAACCCAGACAAGCCCGAAGTGGTACAATTTAGCAAACAGCGAGTATCAATAAACATCCACATACTGTAGGTATTCTTATTGTCTAGATTGCTCTGAGTTGGTCAAGTTGAGTAGTCTAAGGGAATGAAGAGAAGCAAAATATGGGCAGGGGGGGGGGGGGGGGGTGTGGAGGGAAAAGATGGTTCATGTTAGAAGCAGTGCAGACAAGAATGTAGGGGGGGGGGGGCTGGATATGTCCAATATTGGGGCACATGTAAACTGAGAGTATCATGCAAAATACTAGTGATGATTGGATGGGGCGATGGAGCAGGGCAGTAACTAGGGCTGTGCGAAAGGGGTAACAACCCCGGGGGGCAACACTAAAGGGGGCGCAGTTTATGAATATTTTAGGTTCATTTGGTAAAATTGAGGGCTAGGGGGCAGCATTTTTCTTTCTTGCCCCAGGCACTAAAATTATAAGTTACGTCTCTGTGCTGTCACAATTTTTCCAGCAAGCTGCAATTTGGCACTTGGATGACATCCGATGCATTAAATATACGTCTAACAACTTCAGCCGTTTGTTTGGGGACATCTGGGATAGGGTGTGTGAGGAGAGTATAAGGGGCAGGATGGGCCCACTGCCCTGCTAGCACATTCAAAACCATACAACAATTAGTTACTAAATTCATGGGGTCAGCCAAAAATCCATATGGATATCCTATTTAAATCACAACCGGGAAGGGGGATTAGGTGTAATAATTAAAAGAAATAGGTATGTAGGAACCCGAGGATTCGGGAGGACTTCAATATAAGATTTAATTCCAAACTCTGGGTACTTTCTTGCTCTGGGATAACTATAAATAGGGATTCTAGAGCCACAGACACGTTTCCCCTCCACACAGCTTTATATTATGTTTCAGGAAACAAAGGGTTTTTATGATTTCTTCTTTTGTTATTGGGGATTTTAGCAACTCTAACTTCCCCTTAGTTAATGTACGCAGGGAGGCCTAGTGAATAATTATATCTCTCCTCAGTTTACAGCCGCTGTGATGTGGTACAGTCGCTGGTATTACTCCTGTAATATGGTGTTCACCTCTCCAGGGTGAGAGTGACAGGGGGCCAAGTTATTTTCACTCAACTAAGTGATTGGTGATGGTTTCCTTTTCACTCTAGTTAATTTTCTAGAAAATTTATTTTCATATTTAAAATATTACACATGTTCAACCGAGAGAAGACATCGGTAGTATCTATGAAGCCAGAAGTCACATTTGTTCTTAGAATTCTCTCAACTTAGTCTATTCTCTTCATTGGACAAGTGTTAAAGCTGGGTGCACACTTCAGCAAGTATCGCACAGATCACACGATAAACGACCATTTGGGCAGATTTTACATTAGCGTTTACTAGAGATGCTCACTGACCCCCGTGAACTGGTTTTGGATCTGATTAGCTTCGTGTTTTGGTTTTGGCAAAACCGCCCTCCTGTGTTTTGGATTTAGTTTTGTATTTTTTAGAAATAAATCCTAAAATCACATATTTTTTGCTCTTTTTTTGTTCCTACATTATTATTAACCTCAATAACACTAATTTCAAATCATTTGCAGTCAATGTTGACCACCTCACAGATCACAATACTATTTTCATACACTTTTGGACAAATACTGCAGCGACCTGGCTGGATGATAAGCGACAGAGCAACGACATAAACACACGGCAGTTCCTAGCACATCTAGGACACATTGACACACAGCAGTGGTAGAAAAGAAAAATGGTGCAAGATGGAATTGGGCCCGATGGAATAGTCCTTGGGCCCTCCCACCCACTGTTATGTTGGATCTTAAAAAGGAACACAAAAATAGCGAGATCCGAGAACGTAGCAATGACGTTTTGCCTTATTTTCGATTCCCAGGGCACGTGAAAGTCGGTCCTCGGATCCCCTAAGTTTCGGGCGTGTTCGGTTCTTGAGGAACCAAGCCTGAGCATCTCTAGTGTTTACCCTCCCATGATCATGTTTTATCGTACCAAAGCAAATCGTATCGTTTTGTTTGATTTTATAAACTCCCTATAAATCAAGATCAAGGAGGGAACGATGTCGGGCAAACGTGTACGCACTCACGACCAGCAGCGCAGGCAGATATCTGTAGACAGCGCCGAGTCACGGTCTATTCTGCAGATGGTTATGAGAGATGAAGATCACACATCTGAAGATAAGTCGTGTAGGTGTGTACACGTGAATCTGTATGCTCATCAGGACTTTCAGTCGTTAGTAAAATCTTTACAGAAATCGCATCTGCAGTAATTTTCTGTAGTGTGTGTCCAGCTTTGGAGTCTTAGAAAAAACATGAAGAATTTTTGCAAGTTAGTTACAAAGCATCTTGCGATTAGTCATTAGAAATGAAATGGCCAAAGTGATGATGCAAGGCTATCTCCCAAAATAATATAGATCATCTTAAGATTGTCTCTTGCTTGAACTATATTAAGTAGTGAGCACTCTCCATTATCTGGATGGTAAAGTCTTCAGAGATCTACCAATCCTGTCGTCTCCATCACTGATTAGCGCACTGTGTTCCTCTGCCGCAGTTTGCCTCTCATGCCTTTCAGGTTAATTGTAGTATTGTACCATCCTTTGTACCCCCCCCAGGACCTTGCCTGGAGATCTGTCATCAAGAATCCAAGATTCTAAACTTAGAAATAATATATATAATCCAGGATTTGTGCATTCTTACACAATCATTTTCTGTACGATGTTCCTTCAGCAGCCTAGTGTCGGCTTTAAGTTTCATAAGATAGCATATTAGTTTTGTTTTGTTCTTTTAAGTTGAACGTAATTATCTTCATATCAATGCCCTACTACAGGAAAATATAACTGTAACACAAGACTTCGTACAATTTAAGATACTGGTCGGATTGCTGCGTAGGTTTCCCCTTACCTCTAAGCAATACTGAGGATAAACAGTATAAATCTAGAATCAAACATTCCAAGTATTAGATGTCTTCTATTTGTTAATGAGGCTCTCCACTAAATTACCTTCTGTTCTTTCTCCTCTCATAGCCCCTAATGCACCCCCAATTGTGAATTTAGCTCCCCATTCCATAGACTTAATAGAGATATTATTTCTGGTATAACAAATTCGGTCATGTGGTTTATGCAGTAATGAAAGAAAGAGGGGGGGGGGGGGAAATATGTCTTCTCTCTACTGCAACCATTGAACATTCTGCACATGTCCAAAATACACCCCCCCCAAAAAAAAGTTGTCACCTAGTTTCAGACACATCTCACAAAACATAATGGTAAAAATACATGTGGACAAAGCCCTGTAGCCCAGGCTATTCCCATTTATCATTAGCGTTGCATTAGTCAATTGACATCTCCACTTGGACTGCGGCAGGAAACAGATTACCAATTGAATTTTAAAGGGGGAAATAACAGACGTTTGTATTTAAATTTTGTATTTGCGTTTGTACAAATTTACATTTTATATGGAAAATATGACTTCCGCATTTAGCAATTACTTTCAATACACCATTCTCTCTTGTGTATATGACACTTTATTATATTACATTGAGTATGATTAGAGTAATGCAACTTAAGCATTTGTATGAAGCCGCACCTCTACACTATCACTGGAACTAATTATACACACTCGTTATCCATACCTCCCAACTGACCTGATTTTGGCAGGACATTCGGATTCATGGTCTGCAAAAGGGGTGGGGCTTGATACAAAAACAGGCGGAGTTATGGGCAAACTTGCCCATTTGTGGGTGGAGTTTGAGATGGATGGGAAAGGGGTTTGTTTTGTCCCGATTTCGTGATTCTAAATGTTGTGAGGTATGCTTGTGCAACTCAATATACACATAAGTACATTTCTCCTTGCTTGCGTCTTCTCCTATGTACATTTAGGGAACAAATGTGTCTAACTCTAAGGGGCAGTTTCAATTCCCCGCGTTGTTCCGAAAAACAACGCGGTCACGGGACTTTTCAGAAAATCTCCGCCGATCTTCTCTCACAGCTCTATGGGCTGGAAAATAAAAAAACACGGGAATTTTACCGTAGTAACTGTAACTATGCACACCCGCGTTGTTTTTCGGAAAACAATGCAGGGAATTGAATCTGCCCCTAAGTGAGCCTGACTAGAAAATCAGAATAAATGTGAGAAATAAGGACATATTTTTAGGGGTGCATTAATGGTTTGTAAATAATCAGGAAGAAGAGTATTTTTTATTAGATTCAACTAATTTATCTTTTATAAAACTGACAAAATTAAAGCATACTTACCAACTTGATGGAGCTGTCTTCCAGGAGCCTGCCGGGGAAGGTGGGCGTGAGGGGGGCGGGGGCGCCAAAAATCTGCACTAGGAAGTGGGCAGAATTCGGGAGATTGCTATACTCTCCCGGGAGTCCAGGAGACTCTCCCAAGATGCGGGAGTCTCCCGGACATTCCGGGAGAGTTGGCAAGTATGAATTAGAGACTATTTATTTAAAATTGCTACCAAAAGAAACTCTCTCACAAAAAAATAAATAAACTTAAGTATAACTCTGATAGACTAACAGATAATAAAGTGATGTTTTTTTAACCAGCACACAGCGACAATGCAAAATGTTTCTGGTCATGAGGTCACAAAGTACCCCAAATATTAAGTTGAGGAGTAGAAGGTGGGAAGTTTGGATAAATAAAGTTAGCTGGTATATAGCACGGCTCACACACCTAGCTGCTCCATTGTTTGCACAAAGGGTGGATTAATCCAGTCTCCTGGAACAATGGAAACATACTGTAATCATGTGACACAGGATGACAGGAGACTGAACCACGCAACACACATGACTTGTGTAGGACACCAAGCACACAGTGATATATGCACATTATGGCTGTATCCACTCATAAAATATCCCAACGCCTGTGACACAGCAATTGTGAGAACCAGGAGGAAAGCTAATGACACCATCCAGCAAATTCCAACATCAGAGAGAGGAAGAGGAGAACTTTGTGTATTGGAAAGTTCATGTGCAATAAATTCATTACATTACAGCATACAGTTTACAGATAGATAACTAATCACAGAAATAAATCAGTAAGCAGAAAACAACCGGATCAAAGCCTGTAGCTGTCGTGGAACAACATGTGCCAGCATTCTCTGACAACTAGTATAGGTTGCCATGTGATACCATAAATCAGTCCATCAGAATAATGACATTTAAAGTGAAAATGTAATGGTTTAATTTATGTGCTAAACTCATTGTATTTACTAAATATATAATATTAGTATCCTATGTATTGTATAACTGCATACACAGTGTGACACCATCAATAAATAAATATAATTAATCACAACATGGACTCAACAAAATATATTATAATGGTTTTGAATACTCATAAGACTTTAATGCCTTGTATATCATCTTGCAGCGATTCTGTACTTTTCAGCCTTGTATTTATATAATCAGACAGAGTTGGTTATGTTCTTTGCCTTGAGAAGCAACACAGATATGCTAAGCTTTCTGTATTGAATACAAGCAATATATTTAGTAACAAAAAAAATGCTGGGAAACATGTACAAGCCAAGGAATTAGTCACCTGAAGGTGAACAAAACTCTGTTACACTCAATAAATGAAAACAATGCATCTTCTAAAGTTACACGCTGCTCATGCAGGCGTGAATTCCCTCGCACAGGCGTTTCATGTCTCTAATACAGAAAGATGTTCGGCACATACAATAGACCTGTTACTGATAAGCAAATATTGATTTAGGCAGGAGTGTTCCAATGGAAGAAACAGGATATTATTTGCATTACACAGCCTGTTGCAAATTTATTATGTGTACACTAGTAAGATAGGCTATGAAACTTTTTAGAGGAAGTAATATTGAGATTGAGAAGTAGAAATCTATGACTGGAACAAAATATGAATCCCATCATAAAAATAAGATATCTGTGGCAAACTGTTTAACGCCTGACGCCGCCATTTTTATTAATCCCCTCTAAGGGCATGTTCAAGGGGCAATTGTTTCACTGTAGTGTATTTAGATCGGTTTGAGACATCAGAAACCCTCTGGCTTTCACGCAGTATGCTGGTAAGGTTTGTCCATCTCATATCATCACCATTTATATAGCGCCACTTATTCCGCAGCGCTGTACAGAGAACTCACTCACATCAGTCCCTGCCCCCATTGGAGCGAGAGAGAGCGAGTGAGAGCGAGACTAGGGTCAATTTTGATAGCAGCCAATTAACCTACCAGTATGTTTTTGGAGTGTGGGAGGAAACCGGAGCACCCGGAGGAAACCCACGCAAATACGGGGAGAACATACGAACTCCACACAGATCTCATATATAGGATTATAAAGGAGTGGAAGGAGTTAATACAGGCTTAACTTCCCTTTCAAGGCAATACAGATTAATCTTTGTGATACTGGCAGAACAGGAAAACCAAAATTAACCAACTCCCTGACAGAGCAGACAATTGGATATACTGACATAAAACAAACAGAACCAGAGGGTTCTACTTTATGAAATAAAAAAATAATTAGGAACGGGATATCACAAGCATACACCTTCTTTGCAATAACATTATTTTTTTCTAAAAAGGCACCTGGGCTCTCCCTGTCCTGGATTTTATCAGTAGGTGTCACACCATTTTAATCTGCACTGTACAGCTCCACAGTATAGGATGGTGCTATTTAAATTAAAGCCTTCCAGGCAGTAGATATGTGTTTAGGACAGTGGATTCCATAACTGTTTCAGTTCAAGGCACCTTTAGGGTCTCCCAAAAATATTTCAAGGCACCCCTAAGCCGAAATAATTACCAAGTAGTAGTTTCCCCCCACCCCCACCTTGCTTACCACTGGCCCTGGCCGAGGCACCCCTGTGAGATCTCCAAGGCACCCCAGGTGCACAGTTTGGGAACCACTGGTTTAGGAGAAGGATGCTTGTGTAACACTAACCATAGGATAAGAAGTAGCACAATGGGGCACAGTGGCAACTGTGGAACTACAAGTCACAGCATGCGCACTCCTTCCCCCCCCCCCCCCAAAAAAAAAACAAAAACAGAAAGAAGACAAGTGCAATGACAGGCAGCAATTACTTACATGCAGCACTTGTGTGAGGCACAGGCTGATTGTCAGACACAGGGTGAGGAGCATATTGCTGGGGGCTGGTCAGCTGCAGACAGGGGGCCTCTGGGGGTCTTCTCATCCTCCTCAGTAGGCAGAGAGCTGGGACAGGGGGGAGTCAGTGAGCCTCCATGAGGTAGCAGGGTGAGCACAGAGTACACTGGGAGCTCTGAGCTCCGGGTGTGCACACAGTACACTGTGACCGCCGGGTGTCCGGGTGAGCACACAGTACACTGTGACCGCCGGGTGTCCGGGTGAGCACACAGTACACTTTGACCGCCGGGTGTCCGGGTGTCAGGAGGGTCTATGAGACAATAACACTTCTCCACCTGTCTGAGTCCAGAGGTTTCCCCCCAGCACGTCACTCACCGCACCGACCAATCACAGAGCGCAGCACGTAACACGCGGCCAGCGAGGGGGCGGGTCCGGGTCCCACCAGGAAATGAGAGATTGTGTTGTTGGTGGACACGTGGAAGTGATGAAAGTGGCAGCGGCCAGAGAGCAACATCTCAGTATCAGTGTACTCAGAACTAATACTGATACCTCTCACTCAGTGTACACAGAGCTAGTACTGATAGCAACATCTCAGTAGTACTGATAGCAACATCTCAGTATCCAGTGTACATAGGGCTAGTACTGATAGCAGTAACTCAGTGTCACACACAGAGCTAGTACTGATAGCAGTAACTCAGTGTCACACACACAGAGCTAGTACAGATAGCAGTAACTCAGTGTCACATAGAGAGCTAGTACTGATAGCAGTAACTCCGTGTCACACACAGAGCTAGTACTGATAGCCAGGGCCGTAACTAGGGCTGTGCCACAGGGGCGACCGCCCAGGGCGCAACGCTGAAGGGGGGCGCAATTTAGGAATATTTTGGGTTAATTTGGTTAAAATTGAGGGCTAGGGGGGCGGCATTTGTCTTTCTCGCCCAGGGCGCCAGAATTCTAAGTTACGGCTCTGCTGATAGCAGTAACTCAGTGTCACACACAGAGCTAGTACTGATAGCAGTAACTCAGTGTCACACACACAGAGTTAGTACTGATAGCAGTAACTCAGTGTCACACACAGAGTTAGTACTGATAGCAGTAACTCAGTGTCACACACAGAGCTAGTACTGATAGCATCAACTCAGTGTCACACACAGAGCTAGTACTGATAGCAGTAACTCAGTGTCACACAGAGAGCTAGTACTGATAGCAGTAACTCAGTGTCACACACAGAGCTAGTACTGATAGCAGTAACTCAGTGTCACAGAGCTAGTACTGATAGCAGTAACTCAGTGTCACACACACAGAGCTAGTACTGATAGCAGTAACTCAGTGTCACACACAGAGTTAGTACTGATAGCAGTAACTCAGTGTCACACACAGAGCTAGTACTGATAGCATCAACTCAGTGTCACACACAGAGCTAGTACTGATAGCAGTAACTCAGTGTCACACAGAGAGCTAGTACTGATAGCAGTAACTCAGTGTCACACACAGAGCTAGTACTGATAGCAGTAACTCAGTGTCACAGAGCTAGTACTGATAGCAGTAACTCAGTGTCACACACAGAGCTAGTACTGATAGCAGTAACTCAATGTCACACACAGAGCTAGTACTGATAGCAGTAACTCAGTGTCACACAGAGAGCTAGTACTGATAGCAGTAACTCAGTGTCACACACAGAGCTAGTACTGATAGCAGTAACTCAGTGTCACACACAGAGAGCTAGTACTGATAGCAGTAACTCAGTGTCACACACAGAGCTAGTACTGATAGCAGTAACTCAGTGTCACACACAGAGCTAGTACTGATAGCAGTAACTTAGTGTCACACACAGAGCTAGTACTGATAGCAGTAACTCAGTGTCACACACAGAGAGCTAGTACTGATAGCAGTAACTCAGTGTCACACAGAGCTAGTACTGATAACAGTAACTTAGTGTCACACACAGAGCTAGTACTGATAGCAGTAACTCAGTGTCACACACAGAGAGCTAGTACTGATAGCAGTAACTCAGTGTCACACACACAGAGCTAGTACTGATAGCAGTAACTCAGTGTCACACAGAGAGCTAGTACTGATAGCAGTAACTCAGTGTCACACACACAGAGCTAGTACTGATAGCAGTAACTCAGTGTCACACACAGAGCTAGTACTGATAGCAGTAACTCAGTGTCACACACAGAGCTAGTACTGATAGCAGTAACTCAGTGTCACACACAGAGCTAGTACTGATAGCAATAACTCAGTGTCACACAGAGAGCTAGTACTGATAGCAGTAACTCAGTGTCACACACAGAGCTAGTACTGATAGCAGTAACTCAGTGTCACACAGAGAGCTAGTACTGATAGCAGTAACTCTGTGTCACACACAGAGAGCTAGTACTGATAGCAGTAACTCAGTGTCACACAGAGAGCTAGTACTGATAGCAGTAACTCAGTGTCACACAGAGCTAGTACTGATGGCAGTAACTCAGTGTCACACACAGAGAGCTAGTACTGATAGTATCAACTCAGTCACAAACAGAGAGCTAGTACTGATAGCATCAACTCACTGTCACACAGAGAGCTAGTACTGATAGCATCAACTCAGTGTCACACACAGAGAGCTAGTACTGATAGCATCAACTCAGTGTCACACACAGAGCTAGTACTGATAGCATCAACTCAGTGTCACACACAGAGCTAGTACTGATAGCAGTAACTCAGTGTCACACACAGAGCTAGTACTGATAGCATCAACTCACTGTCACACAGAGAGCTAGTACTGATAGCATCAACTCAGTGTCACACACAGAGAGCTAGTACTGATAGCAGTAACTCAGTGTCACACAGAGAGCTAGTACTGATAGCATCAACTCAGTGTCACACACAGAGCTAGTACTGATAGCATCAACTCAGTGTCACACACAGAGCTAGTACTGATAGCAGTAACTCAGTGTCACACACACAGAGCTAGTACTGATAGCAGTAACTCAGTGTCACACACAGAGCTAGTACTGATAGTAGTAACTCAGTGTCACACACAGAGCTAGTACAGATAGCAGTAACTCAGTGTCACACAGAGAGCTAGTACTGATAGCAGTAACTCAGTGTCACACACAGAGAGCTAGTACTGATAGCATCAACTCAGTGTCACACACAGAGAGCTAGTACTGATAGTATCAACTCAGTGTCACAAACAGAGAGCTAGTACTGATAGCATCAACTCACTGTCACACAGAGAGCTAGTACTGATAGCATCAACTCAGTGTCACACACAGAGAACTAGTACTGATGGCATCAACTCAGTGTCACACACAGAGAACTAGTACTGATGGCATCAACTCAGTGTCACACAGAGAGCTAGTACTGATAGCATCAACTCAGTGTCACACACAGAGAGCTAGTACTGATAGCATCAACTCAGTGTCACACTGAGAGCTAGTACTGATAGCATCAACTCAGTGTCACACTGAGAGCTAGTACTGATAGCAGTAACTCAGTGTCACACACAGAGAGCTAGTACTGATAGCAGTAACTCAGTGTCACACAGAGAGCTAGTACTGATAGCAGTAACTCAGTGTCACACACAGAGCTAGTACTGATAGCAGTAACTCAGTGTCACACACAGAGAGCTAGTACTGATAGCAGTAACTCAGTGTCACACACAGAGCTAGTACTGATAGCAGTAACTCAGTGTCACACACAGAGAGCTAGTACTGATAGCAGTAACTTAGTGTCACACACAGAGCTAGTACTGATAGCAGTAACTCAGTGTCACACACAGCTAGTACTGATAGCAGTAACTCAGTGTCACACACAGAGCTAGTACTGATAGCAGTAACTCAGTGTCACACAGAGAGCTAGTACTGATAGCAGTAACTCAGTGTCACACAGAGAGCTAGTACTGATAGCAGTAACTCAGTGTCACACAGAGAGCTAGTACTGATAGCAGTAACTCAGTGTCACACAGAGAGCTAGTACTGATAGCATCAACTCAGTGTCACACACTGAGAGCTAGTACTGATAGCAGTAACTCAGTGTCACACAGAGAGCTAGTACTGATAGCAGTAACTCAGTGTCACACACACAGAGCTAGTACTGATAGCAGTATCTCAGTGTCACACACACAGAGCTAGTACTGATAGCAGTAACTCAGTGTCACACAAAGAGCTAGTACTGATAGCAGTAACTCAGTGTCACACACAGAGAGCTAGTACTGATAGCAGTAACTCAGTGTCACACACAGAGAGCTAGTACTGATAGCAGTAACTCAGTGTCACACACAGAGAGCTAGTACTGATAGCAGTAACTCAGTGTCACACACAGAGAGCTAGTACTGATAGCAGTAACTTAGTGTCACACACAGAGCTAGTACTGATAGCAGTAACTCAGTGTCACACACACAGAGCTAGTACTGATAGCAGTAACTCAGTGTCACACACAGCTAGTACTGATAGCAGTAACTCAGTGTCACACACAGCTAGTACTGATAGCAGTAACTCAGTGTCACACACAGAGCTAGTACTGATAGCAGTAACTCAGTGTCACACACAGAGCTAGTACTGATAGCAGTAACTCAGTGTCACACACAGGAAGCTAGTACTGATAGCAGTAACTCAGTGTCACACAGAGAGCTAGTACTGATAGCATCAACTCAGTGTCACACACTGAGAGCTAGTACTGATAGCAGTAACTCAGTGTCACACAGAGAGCTAGTACTGATAGCAGTAACTCAGTGTCACACACACAGAGCTAGTACTGATAGCAGTATCTCAGTGTCACACACACAGAGCTAGTACAGATAGCAGTAACTCAGTGTCACACACAGAGCTAGTACTGATAGCAGTAACTCAGTGTCACACAGAGAGCTAGTACTGATAGCAGTAACTCAGTGTCACACACAGAGAGCTAGTACTGATAGCAGTAACTCAGTGTCACACAGAGAGCTAGTACTGATAGCAGTAACTCAGTGTCACACACACAGAGCTAGTACTGATAGCAGTATCTCAGTGTCACACACACAGAGCTAGTACAGATAGCAGTAACTCAGTGTCACACACAGAGCTAGTACTGATAGCAGTAACTCAGTGTCACACAGAGAGCTAGTACTGATAGCAGTAACTCAGTGTCACACAGAGAGCTAGTACTGATAGCATCAACTCAGTTTCACACACAGAGCTAGTACTGATAGCATCAACTCAGTGTCACACACAGAGCTAGTACTGATAGCAGTAACTCAGTGTCACACACACAGAGCTAGTACTGATAGCAGTAACTCAGTGTCACACACAGAGCTAGTACTGATAGCAGTAACTCAGTGTCACACACAGAGCTAGTACTGATAGCAGTAACTCAGTGTCACACACAGAGCTAGTACTGATAGCAGTAACTCAGTGTCACACAGAGAGCTAGTACTGATAGCATCAACTCAGTGTCACACACAGAGAGCTAGTACTGATAGCATCAACTCAGTGTCACACACAGAGAGCTAGTACTGATAGCATTAACTCAGTGTCACACACACAGAGCTAGTACTGATAGCATCAACTCAGTGTCACACACAGAGAGCTAATACTGATGGCATCAACTCAGTGTCACACACAGAGAGCTAGTACTGATAGTATCAACTCAGTGTCACAAACAGAGAGCTAGTACTGATAGCATCAACTCACTGTCACACAGAGAGCTAGTACTGATAGCATCAACTCAGTGTCACACACAGAGAGCTAGTACTGATAGCATCAACTCAGTGTCACACTGAGAGCTAGTACTGATAGCAGTAACTCAGTGTCACACAGAGAGCTAGTACTGATGGCATCAACTCAGTGTCACACACAGTGCTAGTACTGATAGCAGTAACTCAGTGTCACACAGAGAGCTAGTACTGATAGCAGTAACTCAGTGTCACACACAGAGAGCTAGTACTGATAGCAGTAACTCAGTGTCACACACAGAGAGCTAGTACTGATAGCAGTAACTCAGTGTCACACAGAGAGCTAGTACTGATAGCAGTAACTCAGTGTCACACACAGAGAGCTAGTACTGATAGCAGTAACTCAGTGTCACACACAGAGAGCTAGTACTGATAGCAGTAACTCAGTGTCACACAGAGAGCTAGTACTGATAGCAGTAACTCAGTGTCACACAGAGAGCTAGTACTGATAACAGTAACTCAGTGTCACACACAGAGAGCTAGTACTGATAGCAGTAACTCAGTGTCACACACACAGAGCTAGTACTGATAACAGTAACTCAGTGTCACACACAGAGAGCTAGTACTGATAGCTTCAACTCACTGTCACACAGGTAACTGGTACTGATAACAACTAGATGTCAGAGGCACTGGTAACTGGTGCTGATAATGACTAGATGTCAGACAGGTAACTAGTACTGATAACTTAATGTCAGAGGCACAGGTAACTAGTACTGATAACTTAATGTCAGAGGCACAGGTAACTAGTACTGATAACTTAATGTCAGAGGCACAGGTAACTAGTACTGATAACTTAATGTCAGAGGCACAGGTAACTAGTACTGATAACTTAATGTCAGAGGCACAGGTAACTAGTACTGATAACTTAATGTCAGATGCACAGGTAACTAGTACTGATAATGTCAGAGGCACAGGTAACTAGTACTGATAACGACTTTATGTCAGAGGCACAGGTAACTAGTACTGATAATGACTTGATGTCAGAGGCACAGGTAACTAGTACTGATAATGACTAGAAGTCAGAGGCAGAGGTAACTAATAACATTAAGGGCACGTGTATATATAAGTATAACACATGCATTGAGTTATTATTATCGTTGATTTGTGAGGTGCAACATTGCTCCATAGCTATGGACAGTGGGGAAAAGAGGACTAACATAGAACAGGGACACACAAGGTAGATAAAATAAAGTCAGACATGAAAACAAAGGGTAGTGCAGGCTTGGGAGACTGAGGAATATGTGATTATATAGAAGGTGATGGAGATTTGAGGGCAGGTGGTTAGTCTGGGCGGAGGGAATATAATAAGCTCTGCTTTGGATATATTGAGCTTCAGGTAGCGTTGGGAGATCCATGTGTAGATAGCAGACAGACAGTTGGGTACACGAGATAGTACAGAAGGGGAGAGGTCAGGGGAAGAGATAAAGATTTGGGTTTTGTCAGCATAAAGGTGATATTGGAGGCTGAATGAGCGAATTAGTTCCCCAAGTGAAGAGGTGCAAAGAGCTGAGAACAGAGCTTTGTGGGACCCCAATGGATAGTGGGAGTAGAGGGTTGTATGAGCCAGAGGTAGAGACTATAACTGAGCCGTTTGATCATTTGGAAGTGAACCAGGAAAGAACTGGGTCACCAAGGCCAATGGAGTGAAGGGTGTGTAGGATTGGAGGGTGATCAACATTGTAGAAAGCAGCAGAGAGATCCAGGGGGATGAACATGGAGAAGTGACCCTTAGACTTTTGCAGTAAGTAGATCATTGATCACTTTTGTTGGTGCCGTCTCAGTGGAATGTTAAGGGTGGAAGCTTAATTACAGAGAGTCGAGAATGGAGTGAGAGGATAGAACGAATGGAGTGAGAGGATAGAACGTGACACTGGCGGTTGTACACAAGTCACTCTAGTCGTTTAGTGGCGGAGAGGGGAGGAGAGACATAGGGCGGTATTTGAAGAGAGAAGCTGGGTTGAGAGATGGTTGCATTAGAACTGGTGAGATGAGTGTTTGTTTAAAAGGTGACTGATAATGTGTCGGTGGAGACAGTTGAAAAGGTGAGCTAGATGTGGGCATGGGGAGAGGGTGTGGATAAGTTAGGAGGGAACAGGGTTGAGGTTGCTGATTGTAAGCTCAGACGAGTGCAGAGACTTCTTCCTCGGTTTCATTTGGCAGGAGGAAACACCTTGCTGAATGCTGTTGATTTCGTCTTTGAAATAGGTGGCAAAATCATGGGCTGAGGAAGGGGAAGTGGGACTGGGTGGATATTAGAGAAGTGAAGTATGGTTGTTTGCCATGTAAAAGGGCAGCGTTGTAAGATGAAAGGATGAGTTTATAGTGGAGGAAGTAACCTTCGGAGCAACTATTGCTCCATGGTGCAGGTAGCCGGTCTGTTTGGTGTGCCAAGGTTTAGATTGTCAGAGACAATAGTGGCTGGAGCTGCTATGTCTAGGGCTGAAGTGAGTGTTTTGCTATAGATAGCGGTAGCCTGATCAGGGTATAGGAGAGAGTACTTGTTTTAGTTGCAGGCAGATTATCGTGAATGCACCATCATACAGTATGTTGCCGTGACCAGAGGTTTTACTGCCGCTCATTGATACAACAGAGGAGTGCAGGCATGACCCGCGGTTTCTATGGCTGCTTATGCACCCACCTGGAGAGCTGATGTTCAAAGCACATTGCTCACGTTGTGTTCTATCTGTAGTATTTATTCTAATAAAATTAGTGAACTATATGGGCATAGCTGCGTGTAGAGAACATCCTTTTCAGTTATAAATGTGAAAGAGAACTGTTATATTGCTTGCAGATTAGAACAAAGCATAGACATCCTCAATAGATGACAACAGCGCCCCCTACATTTCCATTAGTAGTAAAAAAAACAAAATATGGCGAGGTGGAACTGCTTGCAGCGTTGTAAATAAAGTTTTGATGAGAGAGAGAGAAGAGAGAAGAGAGAAGAGAGAAGAGAGAGAGATTTTGAATCTGAGCTATGTGACATTTGTATATGGACTGTAATATAATACAAAGCACTAGTGAAGTAATGAATAATTCATTTATGTGAAAGCTGACAGGTACCTAACATGGCCCCAAGGCACTACTGACAGATTAAGAGGAAAATCAAAGAACACGATTTTAAAATCTTGATAGTTTAAAAAGAATGAAAATAAAGTAAAACATTATTTATTATTTATGACAGCTATCTCATGCCTGCACAGTTCTCAATAAGTTAATCTCCTTATCTGCACAAACAGGTTACCAAGGAACGTTTGTGAGTAACAGGATTGAGGTAATCACATCCTGGTTGAAGAAATCTAGTTGGCTTAAAGAATCCCATTGACCTGCAGAGAAATATATATTCATTGTGAATAACTGAAAGTGCCACGTCCTTCCCAATGCCACAGTGCATGCTAGTGTGATCTGTGCAGACTGCAGTAAGCTGCAATTTGCACACAAAACATTGGGAGGACATTAAGCATAAACGGATGTGTCAGTGATTATGATACTGAGGGCAGGTCTACGTGACGGGGCAATTCCATAATAGGAGAAGGGGGAATAGACGCATGTAGGAAGCCAGTGGTAGATTACAATGGGGTGATGGGGTGCCAAGGACAATACATACACATTTAACTCGTTTAATTTATGAAGGGGGACTGTCCTGGCACTTGCCAGCCCAGGACTGAGGGACAGTCTGTAGATTGAGGGGGACAGGGGGGGGGGGGGGGCATTAGGATACAGCTGTCTCTAATTGGCAGAGGTTAACACAACATTACAAGAATACTCAATCTTGGTAAGGATTTACCTGCAGAAAACAAGTTTTGTCAGTCTACAGAATTTTATAAAATGATTGTTCTTAATGTGGCCCCCTTGTTTGATGTTTATTTTTTACACTGGGTGTGTAGAAAGGTTGTCTGAAACAATTCTGATACACAAAGTACATTCTGCACCACCCTGTGCTGTGACCCTCATAGGCAAACCAAGGTGACAGGGGGGGGGGGGGTCCTCTTGCCTGGAAACCCCCCTCCAAGCTTGGGGCACTGTATAATTGAGGTGGCTGGACCAAGCACTTTCTAATATAGCCACGCCCTCATGCATGCTGGTCACACGTACTGGTGGTGCGGTGTGGAAACCCCCCTCTACAAATCCTGCGTTTGTCCCTGACCCTGTAGGGAACTTGGGCCTTTGGTCCTTTCCCAAAGGGGAAGGGTGTCATTTATTTCCATTCCCTGGAGCCATAAAGCTCGTCAGGGGGATAAGGCTTTCCAGGACATCTTCGACAAAGTTGGGGGGTGCCTTGACATTCCTGACTCCTGGAGCAATATGGCACCTTAGGGGCAAGGGACTTCAGGCCCACTTCTGCCGTGAGGCTCGGTCCCCTATCTCCCAGAATCCTCAGCTCTTCCAGAAGGGCAGTCCTCTCCCCAAACAGACCTTGCGCCAAGGAACGAGTTTGCAGGCACTTCATGTCCAAACAGAACGGAGCACAGAAGGGACAAACTAACGTAGGCCTTGTACGATGAGGGAGTGCCGACACAGATGTGGCTGATTCATGTTCTGGATGTCTCTTAAGTACACTCGGTGTCAGCCGTATAATTTACACCAGCTCCAGGGCAGGTGTAAATGCCGACTGATAACACAGCATAGTTTTGTTTTTTTTAAAGCTACACCTGTGCGTGCCACTAGCTAGCACAGAACAGGCGTACGCACATAAAATAGACAATATAAATGCAATGTATGTACAATACGCATTAAAAAAATCTTGATTTATGCGTTTAATGTAAAAAAATAAATAAATAATAATTATATTTTTATTAATTACTATACTGTTTAAAGTTGTTCATATGTTTAATTATAACTTTTTTTTTTTGGCATGTTCTGATGCTCTTGCGTAAACTGTCGTCTGTTCTGTCTACCATTGGCAAGTACTGTGCAGGAAGTGCGTACTTACTCACAGATTCAAATGGAAAAGTATCTTGAGATACGTTTGGACTTGAATACGATCGGAAACACGCCCAAGTTCCGTGCCCTTTTTTTTGGTCAATAAACCGATAAGGAATATGACCTGACAGTTCCATCTCCAGCCATAAGAGGCCGCCACTTGCTCTTAAACTTATTCCTTTACTCAATAAACTTCATGCAGCCAATTGCTTTCTTTATACTCTTACAAAAACTCACTTGTTGTGACCAAGGAGCAATGTAAGCATTAAATAATCGTTTGTTTAGGAGAACAAGCTGCTCCATATATAGTGTTGCTGGCTATCTGCCCCCTGCAGGCATATCATCTTTCAGATGGTTGACTGCGACAAATAAGACAGAAGCCTGCAGGGTAAGATGCCCTGGACTGCCAAAAGTAATTATAGGCACTAGTCAAGCAGCTTCTTGCCCCCCCCTCTCCCAAGCCGTGCACACAGCCTAGGACTGTGGTTCTACGTGGACCCCCCATAGCTGCGGTAAAAGTGGATGCCGCACTCGCAGTCTACGACTGTGTGGGATAATAAGAAGCTATTGGTGTCTGCAATCACTTTCCCCCAATGTAGAACGTGGCTCAGATGGATGTGGCCAAAGCCATGTCTGCCTCCTAAGGCCTGGGAACTTTATACGTGCCCCTGAAGAAGCCTTACGTTTCAATAACATATTTAGAAAATATTTATTATAATTTGGCAAATGCTTAGGCAAAATCTTGTTGAGCATGAAAAGGAACCAAAATGTCTAATCAGCTAATATGTGTGTTTTTGTTTTATTATCATAACCCCATAAATACCATTTGAGGAGCTTCCGGTTTTCTGGCTATCTCTCTCTTCAAATTGCAGTTCTGATGTGGCAGTAAACTTGGTGGTAGTCATTAAAGCGATACTCCAACGACGGATACCCCGGACTGTGTTCTTTACAAAGCCTAGTACATTCCACAGGCAGCGCCTCCTTAAATTACCAGATTAATAGCAGTAAACCTAGGGTGGACCTTCAAAGTGACGTCATCGCTGCCTGCCGGGATCTTCATTCGTCGGCAGTGTTTCAGGTCTGTGTTTCAAGCGGTCAATATTAGCAGTCTGTCGGGGAATACACCTTCAGGGTATTCATGTCGGGGTTCCGTTCATCGTTAAAAGGTACCCAACCCCAGTAAACTATAATTCACATAGCCCACTGAAAACATTCATCTTATAGCACCATTGAACACAGTCTGTCTCTCCCCTGTGGCACCATTACTAAGATAGCTATAGTCTGATTGTATCAACTAGTGTTTGGTTCATGTGCAGAGCGAACATCTGCAGAAAATGTTACACAAAATGAAGTGGGAGAAGGCAAGCCAGACCTTCCCAAGGCTACGTAGCTGTACCTCTTACCTAGAGCAGCCAAACAACACAGTGGCTTAGTGGTTAGCACTTCTGCCTCACAGCACTGGGATCATGAGTTCGATTCCCGACCATGGCCTTATCTGTGTGGCGTTTGTATCTTCTCCCTGTGTTTGCGTGGGTTTCCTCCGGGTGCTCCGGTTTCCGCCCACACTCCAAAAACATACTAGTAGGTTAATTGGCTGCTATCAAATTGGCCTTAGTCTCTCTCAGTCTGTATGGTAGGGATTTAGATTGTAAGCTCCAATGGGACAGGGACTGATGTGAGTGAGTTCTCTGTACAGCGCTGCGGAATTAGTGGTGCTATATAAATAGATGATGATGATGATGATGATGATTACTCCATAGGATACCAGGCAGGTGGTCGGATTGATGATTAATTAAACTGCACAGCTCACTCACTCTCAAGTCAAACAAATCCACCAAAAAATAAAATGCTACCTTCATTTTTGAGGTTCAGCCATTTCTGCATGAACCTTACAATACACTCCCCCCCAACTGTGTTTAGTTGAAAATACTTTTAATAGAAAAAAGTTATATTAAATTCCTCCCAAGGAAGTATAGATAGCCACCATACAGGAGATTAAAAACGCCAACTATTAAAAACATCTAAAATTCTGTCAATGTGTGGAATATCTTACATATAGATGTGTGAATGTTACATACCCTTTTTGCATTTAGGTTTCCCCCAACATATCCCACAACAATAAATAAGCAGAACCAGTCAATATAAATTATGAAACTATATATTTACGAATTAACACAATTAAAAAGGAATACAAAAAGAGATTTCACAAAACATGTCCATTAATTAAAATATATTAATCTTCATCCATTGAAAGGTAGATCATTTAAGACATTTAAAATATACAATTACAGACCACTGCATTGGCAAATCATCAGTGTAATTATTCAAATCAGACAAGATGGCTATTTCTCAGAATAAACAAAAATAGATTTGATCATAAACTAATCTCAGTCACTAATTTGAGAACGTGATCCGACTTCATTAGTAAGAATAAGGTTCTAGGAGATCAGAGTAAAAATGCCTCTCAGTCCAGTGTTAAATCAGGTCCCAAACAGGGTATAAATTACACCATCGGTCAGAATATGAGGATAGATACTAATAACCCCTTTAAATGGATGCATCAATATTAATTTGTATAATTGCCCTTTTCATGTTGTGTAGTCTGACAGTTCGTTAATCAAGCAGCTGGGAACCCAAGTGTTAATATGTAGTTGTTCTGGAATTCCAATATATTACATATCCGACAATCAAATGTATTTGGGCGCAAGATCCACAGGTTACATAGATCAGTAGTGTTTAGTCCAATGTCAGTGTCTCTTTGTTCTGGGTCCCTAAATAGGGTGGTTCACAATGGAATATATTCCATATTGAGGGACCCCAAAAGCAGATTCTAGGACCCCAGTTGTGTTTGCAAGCACACCTCTGCTCTAGCTCACAGTCTGCAATAACTCTGTTATAAAGCCAGTTGGGTGGTTACCAGAACATGGTCCTGAATACATGCCTGGTGCTGGAAGACATGTAGATAACTCCAGGATGTAAGGAAGAGGTGTAGTGCTGGATCATATAATAGGCTCATGGGTGGATAGCCTTGGGCCCAGACTTGTACATCCACCCCCAGTGGTGCAAGGACCACTCATGGTCCAAAACTGTTTCAAAGTGTGTCCGTCACAGCACAGTGGCTTGGTGTTTAGCACTTCTGCCTCACAGGACTGTGGTCATGAGTTTGATTCCTGACCATGGCTTTATCTCTGTGGGATTTGTATGTTCTCCCCGTGTTTGCATGGGTTTCCTCCTGGTGCTCCGGTTTCCTCCCACACTCCAATAAACAAACATACTAGTAGATTAATTGGCTGCTTTCTAATTGACACGTGTGTCTGTGTTCGTTACAAAATACAACCTATCAGCTCACTAGGAATCAGTGACATTACGGAGGCCTGGGGGACTTTGTATGTAAGAATCTTGGGTTTTGTCCACAGAATGGTTTAACCCTCTGCTGTGTGAAGGTAATGGATAATTTAACCCACTGCTGGGATAGACTCAAAAAAAGCCAGGAACATATTTTCCAGAAAGGGTATGGTGTAGAGTCATAAAGCCCTCTACACATAGACCTGTGGTCAGGCGATGAATATCTTTGCGGGTTATAATTTAGTAATATTTGACCTATCCGTGGTTCCGGACCCTGCCCCCTAGTGGTAAATTCTAGTATTCATCCCACTTCCTACTTTAGGTACATGGACATCTAAATTCAGGCTCTTATGGTAGCATAAAGGTTGTTTTTCAGTCATTCTTTTTAGTTTACTATACATGTGAAAATATAGATTTAGTTACCCCTACTGTCATGTTCAGTATGCTTAGCTGCCAAGTTCTCATATTCAAATTGGTAAAGCTTACTGAAAATATTGTAACATATAAATAATTCCCATCACTTTTAGAAGTATTTTCCCCACAATGCCCGATAAACAGGTTATGCAAAACTCTTGTTTATAAAAATGTGTGATTAGTTATCTGTATCCAAGACATATCGCTGTTCTATACAGTATTAAATCAACACTTTTGCCAATAAATCTGAAAATAATGTAAATATGAACACATTGCAGCAAGAGGAATGGTTATCAAGACTAATCTCTGTGTTGGAAAGGAATTCCCATTACACTGTATGAACGGCCCACCCTCCGCCAGTCAGGGATCGTCAATGGCAGTGTGTGTCAAATAGCTAAGTGGGGTAACGAACTCAGTCTTGTTTCTCTTCCTTCTGCTTCCAGGGGTAAATCACTTCCCCAACAAACAGTTTCTTACACAGGGAGCCCCAGGAGTCTTTGGGATAGCATCTGCTAGATGGCAGCCTGTAGGTTCCAAGCACTTGTCCGTACGGCAATGGGTTGATCTGCAGGAAACAGAACAATAGCTAAAACCACAATTTTACACTTTGAGAATTTATACCTTTTCTCACGATCCCTTATTGTGTGATGTATTCCATTGGGCCTACCATAAGATGTACCCAGATACACTATACTGTGCTACCAAATTACTGTACAGTACTTTTTATTGTGCATTACAGCAAAGGTTCATTACGGCATGGTAATACAGTATAAAGGACTGGATATGTGTGCACTCAGTTAGGACACCGTTGTTTTTTCTTAAGATAACATTTTATTTTATTGCAGATGTAGTTTATTTGCATAGAAAGTCCATGACGTTAAGCAAAATGTTTAACAAAATACTTAAACGGGGGTCAATTGTATACTGTCTTGTGTGTTTTTAGACTTTTACAAACCTTTCCAGTCCCCATGAAAAACATTAAATGTAGATATAATACTTATCTAATGCGTGCTCCCTTTCTGTAATGCATACAAGTAAGTTACAGACTCGTGTATATATACACATCGTAATGTCTGCTACACAGCTTGCAGTGAGACACTAGGTCACAGACTCCCACATTCCACTTTCTCTCAGAACATATCATTATCATCATCTTTATTTATACAGCGCCACTAATTCCACAGCGCTGTACAGAGAACTCACTCACATCATTCCCTGCCCCATTGGAGCTTACAGTCTAAATTCCCTAAAATACACACAGACTAGGGTCAATTTGTTAGCAGCCAAATAACCTATCAGTATGTTTTTGGTGTGTGGGAGGAAACCAGAGCACCCGGAGGAAACCCACACAAACATTGGGAGAGCATACAAACTCCACACAGATAAGGCCATGGTCGGGAATCTAACTCATGACCCCAGTGCTGTGAGGCAGAAGTGCTAACCACTTAGCCACCATGCTGACCAAACAGCGCTGGGGTCATGAGTTCAATTCCCGACCATGGCCTAATCTGTGTGGAGTTTGTATGTTCTCCCCGTGTTTGCGTGGGTTTCCTCCCACACTCCAAAAACATTCACTTTATCACCTGTTCCCTCTACACCGCTGCCAATCAGCGACAATAAGACATTTTACTCATTAAAACGGTCTCACACCATTCACAAATACGGAGGCATTACAAAATAAGTTTATTTTATTGAAATATTCACCCAGTAAACCTCTGAATGTTCATTGTTCCCCCATGTTATTCCAAAGGAGCTAAAATATTTACACGTTTTACACTTACAGTCCAGTAACAATTATCACAACGTGTCATAGTGTTTTATTGTACAAATAATACATGGACATACTCAATCAGGTGATGTATTAAGAAATACTTTACCTGCATCAGCAATCTCAGAGGTGATCCACTTTTCTGCTCCAATATCTGGAATTTTACACCCGCTGAAACAGAGGTAACAAAACTGTTAATGACTGCTAACCCCAAACAATATTTATCATTATATAAAATCGTACTCTGTCCAGCATCGGCGCTTGTAGACTACATTGTATGTAGGTGGTCGGATATTTATTTCAGCTGGGTAAATACCGGCACGACTCACCTGCCAATCGGTACGAGCGACAGAGACGCAGTAACAGCGCATAGAAAGGGAGCGAGCTGAGCAGATCTATGGTCATCTGGATCACGCCTTGTGCCACGACCACCAGCAAGCGGAGCTGTCAGAGAGAAGAACCAGGATGTACAATATGACTGGGTTCTATAGGAGATGCCAGGGTTCTATTATTAAATATCCCTTTCTTATGGTAACGCGTGGGGTCTTTCAAATGTTACAGAAGCAGGAATTGAATAATGGGGTACTGTGCGTCTGTAAATGTCCTATACACATTGTACTCGCAGCCTCCTGTTTGGGAGCGTGGAACAGAATCTACAGCAGGATAATCTATAAAGAGGAAAGGAATCGGTCCTTAACTCGTCTTCAGTATCGTCCTTTTCTGTGCTCTATATTAGGGTGAATCATCCAGTGAATGAACGTTTTGAATTTTAATACATTCAAATTTCATTGAATATGCCGTCTATGTAAGTTGATCTGTTGCCAGGCACTAGGGGTTTCCTAGTGCCTGGAAACCCCCCTCCAAGCCTGTGGCACTGTATAATTGAGGAGACTGGACCCTGCTCCCGCGTCACACAGCTCTGCTTGAAAAGGGAGAGCTGCGTGCACCTAACAGTAGCACTGTCTAATATTATAGCAACGCCCCCACGCATGCTGGTCACGCCCACTGGTGGCGTGGTGTGGAAACCCCCCTCTACAAATCCTGCGTTTGCCCCTGTACATGTAGTATCTTCTAATATACCATCCCCTTGAACAAGAAAATTCCCTGAACTCTTCATTCACTGGACGATCCCCCCTATATATCTTTACACTGCCAGCCCTGCCACCTCTACGTATACAGAGTACAAGAGGGCATTGTTTACCTTACTATACAAGAAAATGACACATTTATAGGATGTTTTTTTACGTAGTTTTTTTGTGACTGAATCAGCAAATTAACCTGTGACAAAAAGAGAGAACCGCTATTTTTTTTTACATACTAAATAAAGGCTTTTTAATAGAATATGGTGTAAAATCCTATTGTTGTTCCATGAAAGACAAGCTAAGTCAATTTCAGTGTCCTCTACTTTTATAGCCTACCCCACATCAGTGTGTCAGACTGCTGGATATTATAGGGGATAGGTTTCATATGATTGCATGGCTGGTAATGATGACTTATGACTGAACTCCAGTCCTGTGTACGGTCACATATCCAATCCACATCATGACGATGTAATGCTCAACATTGATAAGAGTGTATAAATCTATTCACAAGTTTTTTGGATTAGATCATTTACATCTACTCTATAGGAGCATTATACCATGCTAAGGGAACCAAAACATCTAGACTATGTTATACCAGAAGTAAAGAGTTATTGGTACACATCCTATTATGAAAACGTGAATGTTAATATCCACCTTGGCTGCAGAAACTCTCTCCATATGCCACTATGCGTGTGTACATGTATGTCACCTAGCAATATGCAAATTAGTTATTGGGTATGGTACACCTAGCCCAGAGATGGCTAACCTGTGACACTCCATGGGGTAAATGTATGAAAGTCTGGTTTTTTCATCTCGCGGGTAAATCGGCGACTTTGCAGCTAAAATTTAAAGCGGCGATGGCTTGTAAAGGCAAGTTCGCCTTTACAAGCCATCGCCGCTTTAAATTTTAGCTGCAAAGTCGCCGATTTCCCCGGAGAGATGAAAAAAAACGAACTTTCATACATTTACCCCAGGTGTTGTGAAACTACAAGCCCCAGCATGCTTTGCCAGTAGATAACTAGCTGATAGCTGCCAGAGCATGCTGGGACTTGTAGTTTCACAACACCTGGAGTGTCACAGGTTAGCCATCACTGACCTAGCCCAAAGACACTGACTAACGTATACAGACTAACAATAACAGCCATCAAATCTAACAGTATTATTCTAATCCAGTATAATTAAATAATGCGGTCATGCTATGCCCAGAAAATGAACGTTTCACCGGTTAATCTGAAATGTAAGCACCCCAGTGCACAGTGGAGGCAGACATTTTTGTTGGAGGAACTAACATTCTAGAGAAGCCCATATCACTGAAGGTTTTGTCAATTCTGTAAAATTACCAGACTGCCGCTCTCAGTGGACATATAGGTTACAAACGGCCGCCTCTGCTGTGTTTAGGCAACTGCTATACTTTGAGGATGGAATATCACAACCCAGGGAAAACAATTTCACGCTCCCCTTCCTGACTGGGCACCTGGTTCTGTACAGTAAATATTTGCACTTGGGCTCGGTGTAATAACCGTTGCTGCCAGAACCCCACACACACATTTATTTATATGCAATCAGGCTTTACAAATCTAATATTTACAAATCATCTCTTCCAATCCAACGGCGCTTCCTTTGTTCAGCTCTAGATATGAAGGACGGTATGCAGTGTACACTGGCAGATAATAGCAAAAATATGTACATTAAAGAAAAAAAAAAAAGAAAAAGAAAAGAATAATCCCACGTGATCTATATATTTAAACTTCTTCAAATAATAAACAGTGCATAGTAACATTCTGGGGATACTGAACACGACGTACCAGGGTGAAGACCAGATAATACAGCGCGGTGGTTGGCAGGAGGAAGAGCAGGATTGTGAACAGCAGGGTCCCAAGAAACAGCTGCCAAACAAAAATAAAGTCATCATGACTAACAACACAAAACACTCAATAAAACATACATTTTACAAATCATTCCAAATACACGTTTCACTCAGCCTATATTTGCCTGCTTAGGTATCAGTTACATTTGGCTGTCTAGCAATCACCAAGCTGCATTCCTCATCATCCTCCAATGCTTTCTATGAATAGCGGCAACTACAACTCAGCGATACTCACATGCCTAGAGCAGGCCTGGACAACCTCCAGGGGTTGTGAAACTACAAACCCCAGCATGCTTTGCCAGTAGACAACCAGCTGACAGCTGGCAGTGCATGCTGGGACTTGTAAGTTTCACAACACCTGGAGAGCCACAGGTTGGCCAGGACCGGCCTAGTCTGCAAAACACTGCTCAATATCCCCCCTGCTGGGAGACCAGTGGAAGTGCGCACGCAGAGCATAGCCGGTGTACCTGATCCAAGTCATAAGAGCAGGAGTCCACTCGTTGACGCAGTACGTTCCACTTCTTACCACGAAACAGACGCCAGAGGGACGAGAGCCCGTGCATCTTTAGGCAGTATAATCTGTGATAGGAAACAGTGCAGACAATCACAAGAAACACAGACTAAACAAAATCACGCAGGACCATGCCTCACTAAGACTGGGTGCACACCACTGCATGTCCAGCAGATTATCGGGCCGTGTGTGTATGTGTATGTTAGGTAATTTAGATTGTAAGCTCCAATGGGGCAGGGACTGATGTGAATGAGTTCTCTGTACAGCGCTGCGGAATTAGTGGCACTATATAAATATTGATGATGAATCAGACAATTAACGACTGATTGGGCTGATATCACAGTAGTGTGTACCCTGGAACGATGAACGATTATCGTTCTAGGGCACATACAATCTTTGATTGAGATGTTCAAATTGATTTGAAAATCCCGTTAAACGATGGACCAATGTTGTTTCAATTCTGCATTGTCACCAGCTTGCAACTCTGCACTCTAAGCACCAGCTCATGACTGGTATAAGATTGCTGTGGATTGGATATATAGCGATCAGCAGTGGGACCATCATCTGGTTACGATAAGGAAAATATTCATAACCTTTAGACTGTATTGTTATCACTGAATGTTTAACTGGACTCCTTGATTGTAAAGCACTGTGAATTACGCTGGTGCTGTGTAAATAAAGAATAACGCTAATTATGCCAACATAGATACTGCCACAAAAGACTCAATGATTATGTCCACGGATTATATAACAATGACAAAAACACTGCTTTTGTATCCCTGGATATACTATTTGTCTGGCAAGTAATGGAGTACATTGCTCTTTTGTACTCTAAAGTTACAGTCACATCTATATATATATATAGTGTCTGATAAGAGCCAGGTGAATCATCTTGGTTTACAGTTTACCTAAAGATTGAACTTAAGATGAGGAATTAAAGGGACCTGATCACCAGTTGTTATCAGCTGCCACATTCATTGCTTCTGGTTTGTATTTAGTGTATGTATATTGCTGACATGTAAACCACTGGTATGACGGACTGCTGTCAGGCTTAGTATGCTCTATGATGTCCTCTTACCTGGCCCCGTATACATAGAAGCAGTATATGTGAAAGGTGAGCAGGGCGATGATATCAGACAGGATGGCCAGAGCCACAGACAGCCCCAGACAGGCAGACAGGCCGATGTACCACAGGATAACTTCAATGAAGGGAGACATCAGGCGGATGTAACCTGCAGGCAGTAATGTGAGGTCAGGTACGTGAGCCCAGACACTGTTATCAAGCATACGGTTACATGCTGGCTTAGTGGCTGTCTGACAAATGTAACATAAGAGTGGACATACTGTGCAGATGTACAGCCTGGCTCTCAGTACAGAAAAACACTGATGAAATGTTTTACGAGTACAACGCACGCGGACACTACTGGCAGCACTCCACCTTCCGTCCACTCTTCCATCTTCTTATCCTGATCCTATGCCCCTCTTTGGATTGTGTGGATAAGCCCACCGCACCGGCCTTCCAGCTGGTAAGCCTAAATACACTGGTAATCCACTTTCTCACAATGATGTGCCAAGGTGGTGTAATAGAATTGTCCCTTCTTCCCTTTCCCCGTACCTATGTCTGGGCCCCCAAAGTAACTTAAAATTTTAGTGCCTGGGGCAAGAAGGAAAACTGGTGCCGCCCCCGCATCAATTTTAACCTAATGAACCTAAAATATTTATAAACTGCGCCCCCCTTCAGCGCTGCGTCCTTGGCGGTCCCCCCTCTAGCACAGCCCTGAAGTATGATACACCCTGTGACCTCCTCACCTGCTCCCCTGAGAAAGTCCACAAAGTGGATCTGTCCTTTATTTACCATGAATGACAGTACACACAGAGACTGTGCTGGACTCATATATATGTGTAGTGTAGTGTAGTGTAGTGTAGTGTAGTGTAGTGTAGTGTAGTGTAGTGTAGTGTAGTGTAGTGTAGTGTAGTGTAGTGTAGTGTAGTGTAGTGTAGTGTAGTGTAGTGTAGTGTAGTGTAGTGTAGTGTAGTGTAGTGTAGTGTAGTGTAGTGTAGTGTAGTGTAGTGTAGTGTAGTGTAGTGTAGTGTAGTGTAGTGTAGTGTAGTGTAGCCACAAAGTGAAGTCAGCAGATTACAGAGTGTCGCTTTGAGTAATATGTTCGGTACTGGAGACGATTTCTGGTTATGTTTACGGTCATGAATATGGTACAACAGGTTATGAAATGCTGACAGTAGAGCTGCTAAAGCTGAATAAGTACCATTTAGAAAATAAAGAGAATTGGTTACACAAGAAGGATATTTTCACAATAAATTAAATCCTTAAAAACAGCGAGCTATGCCATATTAGAAAATATCATATTAAATGGTAAAGTAGCATGAAAGGAATATAAAACACACCTGGGGGTATATTTACTAAACTGCCAGATGTTGCCTATAGTAACCAATCAGATTCTAATTATCATTTATTTAGTGCATTCTACAAAATGACAGCTAGATTCTGATTGGTTGCTATAGGCAACATCTCCACTTTTTCAAACCCAGTTTAGTAAATATACCCCCAGGATAAAAATACATGTCTGTCATGTGAATAAACCAGTAATGGAAAATGGGCAGACTAGAGTCAAATGGGGAACGGATTTAGAGGTGAGGTTAGCAGAACATACAGGTTGATCGGAGCAGTAAAATAAACTAGGAAGTGTATAATCTCCAGCAAACTAATGGGGCAGCAATCAGCTCTCTATAACTCTCTGCACTGGTAGATCTTTGGCAATCTGGGACGTGTTGGACAAGTTGGTCATCTCAGATGCCCACATCAGTGACTTTCACACCTGTCCTAAAATCTCACTAACGACAGACAAAGTTTTAATGGAAGTTTTAAGAACAAACTTACTGATCCACAGGTGGATGTGGTACATAAAGAATCTCCCCAAAACCTCATCCAAAGCCCGGTTCATTTTCAGCCCGGCCGGGGCTCCCATCAGCCACTGCAGCAATCCCTGAAGTTCCAAAGCCACGTGCTGTGGAAGGGTCACGAGAGGAAGATAAGGACACAGAAAAGAAGAGGAAATACAATAGGTATAAAGCAACACAGCATTTGCATCAGTGCTCGTGTGATATCAATATGCAGCGATTACTATTCCATTCGGGTCCTCCATACACGCATTTCACCTTCTTAAATGCCAATGCTGTGACTTTATACACTGGATATATATGTACTCTAGATAAGGTGGAGGGAATTCTAAGCAGCTCGATAGGCACTGTTGATGCTTCATCATCATCAGCTATTTATATAGCGCCACTGATCCCGTAGCGCTGTACAGAGAACTCGCTCACATCAGTCCCTGCCCCATTGGAGCTTACAGTCTAAATTCCCTAACATACAGTGTTTTATCTGCCTTGTTGTGGGCAGATATGACTATAATAAGACATACTGGATAAAGAATAAAGAATGACTCACATCGGCCACAGGAATGAGCGCATCAGCCAGCTGACCTATGTGGTTCCCGCGGTACAGCCAGGACATCAGTAGAACGCCTAGTGTCATGTCTAGGAGCAGCGACAACACAGTGTTGGCCTTCCTACAACACACCACGTGGACACAATGACATAAGGAACAGAGAGAAGTGTGAATGTCAGTCTTTCAGATGCAGCAGATAGAGAAGACATCAGAACACATTCACAGACATCAGCTCATTAACTAGGTCTCTGGAACGTGACAAATTGGCCACATGAGAAATATGTACAAGAAATGGAAGAAAAAAAAAAAAAAAAAGGTGAAAATGAAACGTATTTCAGGGATATCATGGTACATATATGATGTACAATAGTAAGGACAGTGGTGGACACCTCATGAACGTCGTGTGGTCTCCGGCCCTCTCAGAGCTGCTGATTAAGCGTAGGTTCTCCAGGCGTTTCCCCAACTGTTCACAGGTGGACAGCTTCTTCCACAGGAAGGAGAGAGGCCTCCCCCTCAGGACCCTGCGAAGGAGGAGCGGGAAATCCATGATCAATAAAATAAGGAATACACAGAAAGTAACATTTCAGTCTCTGCCTACTATTGCTAGATAAATACAAAAGTCCACTACCAGTCACGTCGCCTCTTACCTTTACCGCGTGTGCACACAGGGAGTAGACATGTCTCCTCTCACCATGTACACACACACACACACACACACACACACAGGGAGTAGACACGTCTCCCCTTACCGCGTACACACACACAGGGAGTAGACACGTCTCCTCTCACCATGTACACACACACACACACAGGGAGTAGACACGTCTCCCCTTACCGCGTACACACACACACAAGGAGTAGACACGTCTCCCCTTACCGCGTACACACACACACACACAAGGAGTAGACACGTCTCCCCTTACCGCGTACACACACACACAGGGAGTAGACACGTCTCCCCTTACCGCGTACACACACACACAGGGAGTAGACACGTCTCCCCTTACCGCGTACACACACACACACACACACAGGGAGTAGACACGTCTCCCCTTACCGCGTACACACACACACACACACAAGGAGTAGACACATCTCCCCTTACCGCGTACACACACACACACACAAGGAGTAGACACGTCTCCTCTCACCATGTACACACACACACAAGGAGTAGACACGTCTCCCCTTACCGCGTACACACACACACAAGGAGTAGACACATCTCCTCTCACCATGTACACACACACACAAGGAGTAGACACGTCTCCTCTCACCATGTACACACACACACACAAGGAGTAGACACGTCTCCCCTTACCGCGTACACACACAAGGAGTAGACACATCTCCTCTCACCATGTACACACACACACACACACACAAGGAGTAGACACGTCTCCTCTCACCATGTACACACACACACAGGGAGTAGACATGTCTCCTCTCACCATGTACACACACACACAGGGAGTAGACATGTCTCCTCTCACCATGTACACACACACACACACACACACAAGGAGTAGACACGTCTCCTCTTACCGCGTACACACACACACAGGGAGTAGACACGTCTCCTCTCACCATGTACACACACACACAGGGAGTAGACATGTCTCCTCTCACCATGTACACACACACACAGGGAGTAGACACGTCTCCTCTCACCATGTACACACACACACAGGGAGTAGACATGTCTCCTCTTACCGCGTACACACACACACAGGGAGTAGACACGTCTCCTCTCACCATGTACACACACACACAGGGAGTAGACACGTCTCCTCTCACCATGTACACACACACACAAGGAGTAGACACGTCTCCTCTTACCGCGTACACACACACAGGGAGTAGACACGTCTCCTCTTACCGCGTACACACACACACACACAAGGAGTAGACATGTCTCCCCTTACCGCGTACACACACACACAAGGAGTAGACACGTCTCCCCTTACCGCGTACACACACACACAGGGAGTAGACACGTCTCCCCTTACCGCGTACACACACACACAGGGAGTAGACACGTCTCCCCTTACCGCGTACACACACACACAGGGAGTAGACATGTCTCCCCTTACCGCGTACACACACACACAGGGAGTAGACACGTCTCCCCTTACCGCGTACACACACACAAGGAGTAGACATGTCTCCTCTCACCATGTACACACACAGGGAGTAGACACGTCTCCCCTTACCGCGTACACACACACACACACACACACAAGGAGTAGACACATCTCCTCTTACCGCGTACGTACGTACACACACACACACACAAGGAGTAGACACATCTCCTCTTACCGCGTACACACACACACACACAAGGAGTAAACACGTCTCCTCTTACCGCGTATACACACACACACACACACGCGAACACTTTTTGCCCAGGTGCTGGTAGTTTTGTCTACCGTTGAATAGACACAATAAGATTTTAAAAACGTTGAACTTCATGAACCGGTGTCTGTTTTTCAACCTTACAAAACTACGTATGATAAACATGGACCACTGTGGTTCAGTCACAGCTACTAAGTGCTTAAAAAACATCTGCTCTACTACTAGGTAACAAAATATATATATATTTTAAAACTCATTGCTCATTTAAACAAAGCATTGAAATTGGAGCCTGTCCTACAATAAGCTCTGCAATAGGTTTACGTTCCATAGATCTGGCCGGGGAATCGCACGATATACATTCCTATTTCCTTCAGCGATTATGTCACAGCCCTCACCTGAGGTTACAAATGCTGGTGATGAGCGAGACGAAGAAGGAGAGGGCAGCACACACTGGCACAGATGCCTGCTTGGTCAGCTCTACTATAATACTGGCCTCCACCCCTTCAGACTGCCAGTGAGTTAGCCTCAACAGCCCATCATCATATTTGTCCATGGCAAAGAGGGACCGATTCTTGGCCACTGTATCAAACACAGCCGCCATCTCCGAACGTTCGGACGTCGACTGAAGCTCCGACAGCATTACTTTCCGCTGATCGTAGTAAACCAAGACCACGTCCTCCGAATCCTCGTCCTCCGTCCTTTCAATCCTACAATCCCAGAACTTGCTGGCTGCCTCCCTGGACATGCGCAGCCAGGGCTGGTGGCTGAAGATCCCGCTGAGCTCTCCCAGAAAATTCTCCATCTTCTCGTCTGTCTCGGCCTTCCTGTGGCTCCAGGTTCCCAGTACGGAGAGGCTCAGCCCCGTCGCCTGCTCCAGGCGGCTCAGATATTTCTTCACATAGGCCGGGATGAAAGGAAAGTGTAGCGTGGCCAGAACCACGACGGACCTGTGTTCGCCCATCCAGCGGCCGATAAGGAGACCATTCTCTGCCGCTGAACAGCTGGTGGGAAAGAAGATCTTTATCGCCATGGTGACTGCAAGTAAAGACAAGAGGATGTACAGAAATTTGCCATAACATTCCATTCATAAGACGGATCGATCAAACAATGAATGCGCACATGTATTTTTCTTTTTTAAAATGAACAAGAAGCGGTCATTTAATGGGGGTCATTTTATTGACAAAGTACAAATATATATTTATCCAAAAGCGGCAAACCAGATTTTTGCTTTCATTGTCTAAGTGATATTGGGAAATTGTCCTGATAAAGCGGATATATAGCATGAAAAACCCTTTGAAAACGAGTGTCGAGTTTTAGGAGTTAGTGGATTCCTGGGACATTGAAAAACACAGTCTACGGATAACCAAGCCATGTAATGGACATAGAATACACAAGTGATAAGATAATACATCTATACATTCCTGTAAACAACATCTTTATTGTCATCATTTTAGTGTTCATTAGGAAAACTTGTGTATTCTAAAGCTGGGTACACACTACACAGTTTTCATCCAATAATCGGCTTAATCAGCCGACATACGACCGCTCGTTCAAAAGTCGGGTCAGTGTGTGTAGTGACACGATGGTCGAAAGTCTGCCCAAATGGACGATTGTTGCCTCATTTGGTTGGTCGTACCGTTTAATATTTTCGTTCCAATCTCGTTTCCGCTGTGTAGTGTGTATAAACTTCCGACCGATCCACAATAGTGAGTACGAAATTACAGTCATTGCTCACGACAACATGGCTGTAAAAAGTCACTAAAGGGACGTCCGCTCTTCCCTTTATCGTCCTAAACAAGGCTAGTGTGTATGCAGCCCATGGACCGAGCGATCGGAACATCGATCGCATGTAAAATCGCTCGACATAAAAAGTTGGTTGACATTTCTGTAGTGTGTACCCAGCTTAAGGATTACTACACCCCCTACTGTAAATGATTATGGCTATAAGAAGTCACCTCAGATCTCTATGACCTGTATAAAAACACACTACCTATATCTTTGTGGGTTTATATAGTCAGAGAACTCCTCCGTGAGATCTAATATCCATATTATTGACAGTAGGAAAAGCATTGTCTCCCATTAAAGCACAGTCCGCTCATGGTTTCACAGACAGCCAAGCTGTATGATATTAAACCGATATAACACAAAGAGGGGGCTGATAATAAATAGTGCAATCTAATGATGCACAGACCAATCTTATAAAATGCAGAACAGTAACTTAATTCCACACAGGACAGTCTAATGACACTTCACGGTAATGAGATAAAATATAGTGTAATATAATATAATTCACAGTAATCTAATAACAGTGAAGTAACCCACAGAATGCTGAACAACCGTGCTATACAGTCCTGCACTTATATTGTGACAAATTAAATTAGTGAACAGATTACACAGCAAAACAAATTAAATCTAAATAATACCATACTATGTACGATATATTAAAAAGTTAGAGTAACGTAGTTGGTTTAATCGCCATACGCAGCACCAGTATGTAAAAGACTATACTCACAGACCCCGGAGAGAATGTAACGGCAGAACAGACTTACATTACTGATAAGAAAGGGTCGCCTCCTCCCAAATCTACAGGAGTATCCGCCCAGTACCCAGAGATTAGTGCTGATGGTGGACATATGGTACAAGTAGAGGCCATACAATAAAGGTATATGTGAGAGGAATACGGTTGGAGCTTTAATGTGTCCTGTTTTGTCTAGAACAGAAATAGATTCAGACACTGGAATATCTTAAAACCCTTCTATCTGCTACCGGGTTCATTGCATTTGACATCCATTATGGAGTATGCAATGCCTGAGCAAAAGGCGGGTCACAAACATGTTTGGATGATAAGCTCTTGGGAACAGAGTCCTCATTACTATTGTGGCTCTATGCCATGAGATTTATAGAATGCCCTGTATGTACAGATTACTCTGCACAGTTTTCCTGGGAAATGTTGCCATTAATAATAAATCATTTTTTTTAATTTTTTTTTAAAAAGAACAAAAGAGAATTCTAAATATGATTCTGGGGTTACACTACTCCAGACTGCTGCTGGTAACAATCTTTCATTATTGTCTCCCAAGACCTACTCCTTTGGGAACTGTATTTAATGTTCTAGCCAGGTGTCTGGAGCACCATGATTTCAATGCACTACATTGCCAGCAGGTGGAGCTACCTACTGTTTTATTGTTGGCAAGGTTAAAGTGTACCCATTGCATGACAGTCTTAGTGAAGGCTACATTCTTATAATTACGGTTTCCTACACTGCGTTTAGGTTTATCTCTGAAATGTTCTAATTTAGACGGGACAGTCCCAAATCTGGGGCACTGCCCTGTCTCCCCCAACAGCTAGTACAGTGTAAGAAGGGTTAGGGACTCTTAAGAGGTGATAGGCCCGTCTCCATGTAAACATCCTCACTGTGAGGTTGCCACATTCCCGTGTGGTTCCAAAACATTGTAATATTGGGAGCTACGGTTTAGATGACCTTTGTGGAATAGCAAAAACATTTAAAATGCACCGGAGTGTTGTTTTCTCTTTGTTATATTGCACATTTTGCTATTTTTATTCATGTTAATGAAGCCAAGGGACAACGTGGTACCATAAAGCCCGTCACACAAGCTCATGCAACACCAAACACATACAACCAACAATAGTGACTAAATGGTTTTAAATTGTAGTTGAAGGGGTAGGTGGATGCAGGCTGTGTAAAAGCTGTTGGGCTGTTATGAAACATACATACATGTTGCAAACCTTTTCGCTAGTTTGTCATTATAACAGCACAGGAAAGAACGGAGACCATCACATTTCAAGTCACATGTATTTATTGCAGAACACTTATTTTAGGTCATATACAAATAATATATGTACACACACACACACACACACATACTATATAATATCTATAAGCACAATTTAGAAAAAGATACTAGTCGATTCAAACAGGTGATTGGCTCTTCCATATGTTCAGATATTCTGGATTAATTTGAAGGTAACTGGCCAATTAGGACATTGCTGTCGGAGACGACGCTTCTCCAGATCTCCGAGGGCTGGTCACGCTATAGTATGGTCTTGCTCGGTACTTGTAAACCTTGACACAATTTTCACCAGAGTCTGCCACATACAGAAGCCCAAAAGGTGAACATGTTATTCCTTCCGGTTTACAAAGACCCTTGGAGACGATGCAAATGGAAGACCCAGTGGGTGGGAAGAGGGTGACGTTTCTTTTCTGGACATCTGCCACTAGAATATTCCCTTCGGGATCGGCGCATATCCCTGCCGGATTACCAAACGTGTGCCGATATTTTTCAGAGAGGGAACCAGACGGCTTTAAGTTACTTGTAAATAACTTGACATCTCCACACTCTTCGCTCACTGCGAAGCCCCCCTCTGGTGTAGCACAGATCTGTTGTGGTCCTCGAAGTCCTGACACCTTTTTACCTCCATGAACGCGATAGGCTCGGTCTACGTAAAAAGCTTGCACTGACCCAGCGGCGTATTCTGCAACTAGGAAGCGACCCGAGCCGTCCACGGCTATACCTCTTGGAGATTTGAAATTACCACCCACCTTAATCCAAGGAGGCTGTGAGTTTGGACTGTAAATACGGACTACGCCCTCAGCAATATCAGTGACGGCTATAGTGCCGAAACGAGTCATGGTAACGCCGTCTGGAAGGAAGAGACCATCATCACAACAATAAAAAGCCTGGCTAGGTCTTCCATGACTATTCAGTAAGTGGACATAAGGACCATTATCTCCACATACATAGAGAGAACCATCTGAACACCACTGAAGGGAACTCGACCCTCCAGTCCCAGGCACCGTCATTTTTTGAGCGAGCTCATCCTTGCGGAACAAGAGTAGATTACCCACATCTTCTAGGTCTCTGCAAACCTGTGTCGTCTTTTGGGAGAGTTGTTGTACATGAGAGAGTTTAAGGAGGCCCAGTCCTGGCTGGGAAGAAAGAAGAGGGACAGCTTTTTGTAGAGTGTTCTGGGAGGCGACCTGCAGGCTCCTCACTGTGCGGACAAGGTCTTCCTTCTGACGAGAGAACTCCAGGGAGCTGTCCATCGTGCTGAAAAAGACCCAGAATTAGACAGCAGATCTTCTCTTGCATCAGCTAATATTTAAAGAGAGAGGTCAATCAAGGGCATTACATTTTCACCCTGCTCTACTTTTTCACCACTAATCAAGATCAGCTATATTTGGCATAGACGGATATCGGAACTGCTCTTATTCTGTACCTACAATCTTGTTGATGCTCATCAGGGTATCGAGAACTATCTCTTGAACCTCCTGAGGGCTTTGTTGGCTCTACCTCTGGATTGGTGGTGGAAACAGTTATGGGTGTTCTTCCCTTGTGACCTCAGTTGTATTCGGTTCCTGGTTCTGCTACTCTGATGACTTAAAGAGTAGGGAACTTGTTCAGCTAGGATTAGTATTAAACCAGCGTTGACCTCTCTTTCTTCTGCATGCTGTGAGATTTAGTAGGGGCTCCCTGAATAGTAGTTGTACAAAAGTGGACAACTCCTTAAAGATTAAGCTTAACTGGCACAGACCCAAAAGATACCGATACCAAAGCCCAAAGTCTGTTGAAAGGACTGTTCTGATGGCCAACATGGATCACGACAGCTTTAAGAAAAACAAACTGTTCACAGGATTCTACCAATCTACGTCAAGAAACGTGAGCTTTTCAGAATGAGCAATACGTTTTAAAGTTCATAAGCTGACTTTACTGTCTAACTGATAATTAAAGACATAAGTAAAACTTGAACAAGTATTCTAGGAGAAAAAGAAAAAGAAAAAAAAAAAAGTTAAAAATGAATAAAAGGGTGGGCATACATGGCAGTAAACTAAACCTGTACCAAGCATACTAAAAGGTGCATTTAAGCAAAATTAAGTGTGCCCGCATATTCTATAGTTAGTAAATGAGCTTTAGACACTCCCCCTAGCAATCAAAAGTTATAACCCCCCACTGACAGACTGTGCAGCAGGGATAACGAATAAGTGCCTTTACTGCCATTTGTGTTAGATTGGTTATGAATTAAAAAATTACCCCTTCTCCATTCCCCTCTATGTATGTACTACTATAGTGTCCATATGCATTTTAAATAGGGAGATACATATAGAACTTTAATTCAGTACTCACAATTGATGCTTATTTTAAAGTCTCAGTTTGGGTTATATCTTCTGCGAGTAGTAACCACTCTTTGGAAAGTAAATACTCCCTTCATACTTCCCTGGTTATAATGTTGTTAGAGACCAAGATTAAACCACACATATTAAACACGTCATTGAATAAACAGGATTTAGAATTAGCTTCTCAGTTAATTGGTGTTTGTTCTTTCCCAATCCAATACAGACATACTGATAGAGATTGCTGATGAATGGAGCACTTCCTATTAACTCTTCAGTGAGGAATCCTGGCTCTAAATGCACTATTTAAGCCATAAGGATAAAATATAGTAGCTGCAACTTTACTATTAAACAACCATTGAAACTGAAATGCAAGTTTATATACTGTAACAGAATCCCTGATGGCATTCTGAAAAACTTCGGGAGCTTATTAATACTATATATTTTAGATAAGCTTTCCTAGTAAGGTAATGTGGTATTTTTCCTATTCCTGTTCTGGTGCACACATAATAATATTATTGTATTGAATAATTACAATGCCATCAGATCTGTGAACAATTAGATCACATGTGGAGAGTCAAATTGACTGGAATGCAAATGGAAATGGTTTATTGGATGGGGAATTATGTCTCTGTGGTGTGCCAGAGAAAATATATGGCAGGTATAAGAATTTTGAGTTATTTCTTAACAGATTAAGATTCACATCCACGTGTGAATTTCCTCCCCAAGTTAGCAGATACACTGCCACTCCGAGTGACCTCCCAGGGAAACAATGTTTAAAAAGCCACTGGATGTTATGGAAAAGTGTCGGTTTTGAGGAATCAATGCAATTGAGATCTGTCCATTTCACATCAGCCTCTCCCTAGCATACAGACTATACTATCTACGTAAGTGCTTTCTTTTCTGTACTTTTATCCTTTTATTTTCTGTTATTGCATTTATTTTGTAAGCAATTTATTATAGATTTGTATTATATCCAAAAGCCATGTACCTATTTATATTAAATTTAAAATTGAATAACTTTGACCTTGTTACTCCAAAGTATCCATAAAGAATTTTAAAGAAGTATTGCTTGGCGGTGTTAACCCTTTGAACACTAGAGTATGAAGTGTAAACCTGTTTGGCTAACAAAGAGCAAAGAGTGTGCTAGTATGTACATTTGTGTAACAGAGTTTTAGGGTCCTATTGCCCTCATACAATAGGTGATGGCAGTAAATAGGTATGTATGGATGTGATAAACTTGCTTTAGGGTGTGTTACAACTAGATTTAGATGAGAAAGGTGCCGGAGTACCAGCAGGGTGCTGTCTGGGCATGATGATGCCCGGATGCCCATGCCTCAATATATTGTGGCATGGGGCTGTAATATGGTGGAATGAGACTATGTGTGGTGGCATTGGTCTGTACATTGTGGGCATTGGAATGCTATGTCAGTGGTGTAATTGTGTATGGTGGGTGGGCTGTACATAATGGACATGGCTCTATATACCATGCCAGGCAACGGAGTCTGATGTGTACAGTATTTACTTTTATGCAATCCTAGGTAAGTCTCTCCTTTTTCAGTTTAGAGCAGTTAACCCCTATTGTCCTGCTTTGGCCACCATGGTAAATTTGTCTTAAGGAGCACAAAGTAAAAAAAAGTTTATAGGACTGTGACCAGTATCTGTTCCTTAAGGGAACACTCTATGGCCAATTCAATCTATTGCTATAAGAAGAACTTTTCACTTGCACAAAAATGCAGTACATTTTCATCATCATCGCCACTTTATATAGCTCCACTAATTCCGCAGCGCTGTACAGAGAACTCATTCACATTAGTCCCTGCCCCATTGGAGCTTACAGTCTAAATTTCCTAACATACATACACAGACAGACAGAGACAGAGAGACACGGGTCAATTTAATAGCAGCCAATTAACCTACTAGTATGTTTGTGGCGTGTGGGAGGAAACAGGAGCACCCGTAGGAAACCCACGCAAACACGGGGAGAACATACAAACTCCACACAGGTAAGGCCATGGTCGGGAATTGAACTCATGGCCCCAGTGCTGTGAGGCAGAAGTGCTAACCACTTCTCCAAAGTCCCACTCACCGTGCCCGACATTTCATCCAATTCAATAGAATTGCCTACTTGTCAGACCTCAGATGAAAAGAGCAGGAAAGATGAAGGCGAAGCTCAAAGGTTGTGTGTCCAGCACCGATACACCAGCTACTCTAGAACTATATGTTCCAGCATGTAATAGCAGCCATTGACTGGAAGGCTGATGTTTGCTGAATCACAAGCACCAGCATGCCCTTCCAGTCAATGGCTGCCAGTGCATGCTGGGAAGTGTAGTTTACAAAAGCAAAAAAGAACAAAAAAAAACCAAAAAAAAAACTGCACAATAAAGTTTCATTGTTTAAAACAATCCCCAAATCACTGTTCATCACTTTGACAACGTAAAATTTATATCAGCATATGCAACTGCTTGTTACAAACGACTGCCACTGAATGACTGTGTCCTGAATTGATCATTACCCACTAGCCAATTATAAGCCGCCAGAGTAGGAAAATGCTTGTGATTGGCTGAACGGCTAATTGGACTCCAAGTCACTCCAGGGCACATATATTCAGTGACGGACGCTCGCAGCACGCAGTTGCATGATAATGTGCAGCTGGTCAGGGATAGGGGCAATATCAAGAATCTAACCCATCCTGGTGCTGGCACAGTGGCTGTAGTAATTCACTTATTCACCAGCCAATCAGCAAACAGCCAGACAAAGCAGCAAATCAGAATAGCCACAGTAACTTGTAGACAAATAAAAGCTTAGCATATGACAGTGAACCAATCGCAGAGCAGTGGTTAACAAACAAAGCAAAATGCAGTCAGATAGAGAGCCAATCACTGAGCACTATATCATACAACACCTGGAGTGTCACAGGTTAGCCAACACTGGTCTAGGTCATGTAATTCCACAACATGTGAAGATTCACATTTCCTGGTTCAGTACTTTATATTGAACTGCGTGATATTCTATGTACAGGCTGTCGGTCCTAGGATATGGTGTGAGCAGCCTAGATGTGAAGGAGGAGGGTGCAGTGTTCTTTAGCCAGTATATAGTGTATATGGAGGGAATCCACTTACCCTTAGTCTGTGGCTCCTGGCGTGTTGTCTGGTGTAACCTTCTCCTTGACGTCCAATGTGTGAGGGGAGGTGCTGCACGATGTCCTGTCCATTGGATGAACAGGGAGCTGCTGGCGACCTCTCTGACATCTGGTTCGGCGGGCTCCTCCCCGCTCCTCTAACCCCGCAGCGTTGTAGCGCCATTAGATATCGACACTTAAAAGTACAGCACCCCTAAACACTGTGCTGGAATGCTGTCCCTGGTGGGTCCTGCCCACATCTATGGATTATATCTTTCACACACTAGTTACTAATACTTTGTCATGTTTTACACGTGGACTGTCAGCCGGTTTATATGCCAACTGAATCCAACAAGCTCAATAAAATACCTGTGTTACATGGAAAAGACCTGTTTCTCTCAGATCCCCTAATCCCACCCACTAAGTCACTTGTATATTCTCTCCCCCATACCTGTACATCACTACACAAGTGTCAGAATGTGGTATGACTCCGATTACTATGGAATGATATCTGTTTTACATGACACCTGAATGCAAAATGTCAATAAAATTAAATAAAAATTTAAAAACATCCGAAAAACATGATTTATTTAAATAAGTCATTTGCTATCACCATCCTGAGGTAGGAATAGCTGTAGAATTCTTCTTTACCGATGCGGTAACCGGCGTCTTTTCCATGAAGCACAAGGATTTTGCATTCATGTGACATATAACCTAGCTGTCTTTCTCTAGTAGGTCATCATTCCACATTATATCACTTGTGTAGTGGGGTACTGTATGGGGGAGTGCATATGCAGAGGATTTAATGTGTGGTATTAGGAATCAGAGAGAACCAGTGATGCTCTTCCCCCGTGAAATATAAGAATGTGTATTGTCATTTCTATATTCATATGCATATAACATAGCTGTCATTCCACATATAAAACATAAAGTATGTTAGCAATAAGTGTGTGTAAGATGTAATCCACAGGTGTAAAACTGTTTTATTTTTTAAATTACATAAAATATTAATTTGCAATCATTGTAGTGAATTGGCATTCCTTTTAACAGACTGGAGCCGTCATTGCTTTTAGTGCCCCCATTTTCTTTGGTTCAGTATTATATGACGCACTGTGTGATATATGTATGCGCTGTCAGTGCTAGTGCATGAGTAGAACCTGAATCAGTGAGGGGAACGAGGGGGTGCGCCAGTCCGTGGTGAACGAGGGGGAGCACCAGTAAGGCATAGGGCATCAGGCTATGGTGAATGAAGGTGCATCAGCGGTGCATGGTAAATGAGGGCGCATCAGCGGTGCATGGTGAATGAGGGCGCATCAGCGGTGCATGGTGAATAAGGGTGCATGGAGAATGAGGGTGCATCAGTGGTGCATGGTGAATGAGGGGGCATCAGTAGTTTATGGCGAATGAGGGTGCATCAGTGGTGCAGGGCGAATGAGGGTGCATCAGTGGTGCAGGGCGAATGAGGGTGCATCAGTGGTGCAGGGCGAATGAGGGTGCATCAGTAGTCTATGATGGATGAGGGTGCATCAGTAGTCTATGGTGGATGAGGGTGCATCAGTGGTGGATGAGGGTGCATCAGTGGTGGATGAGGGGGCATCAGTGGTGGATGAGGGGGCATCAGTAGTCTATGGTGGTGCATGGGGCATCAGTAGTCTATGGTGGTGCATGGGGCATCAGTAGTCTATGGTGGTGCATGGGGCATCAGTAGTCTATGGTGGTGCATGGGGCATCAGTAGTCTATGGTGGTGCATGGGGCATCAGTAGTCTATGGTGGTGCATGGGGCATCAGTAGTCTATGTTGGATGACGGTGCATTAGGCTATAGTACACATACAAAGGAGCCCACTTACCCTCAGTGTGACCTTCCCCTTGATGCCCAGTGTGTGAGGAGGAAGTGCTGCCATCAGTCCTGTGCAGGTTATGGACAGAGCTGCAGGTTACCCCTCTGACATCCGGGTCCGGCGCTCTCCTCTCACCGCCAGAGCTGTGACGTCACGGGCCGACGTTGGTGACGCTAGAAAGCGCCGTGTTCCGGGTACCGGATCCCCCCGTCCGGCTCTGCCCCGTGTTACAGCGGCTTGGTGAGTATATTACCGGAGCAGCCTCAGTGCACGGCTCCGGACTGGGCGCGCTGTGCATTGTGGGAGTTGTAGTCCAGCGCTGTCAGTGACCAGGGAGCTGCCCTCAGCAGTGCCAGCCTGACCCCAGCAGGGCATAGACCACACTGTGTACATACACTTACATGTATGTCCCTTAGGTGTGGTCAGTGCTGGAGTCTCTGTATTACTTGTACAGGTGTCATTTCTGTTATATTCTGATATATTATCTGTACAGTGCACACTCTTCATATTGCTTGTTTAAAACACAGGTCAAAATTGTCTTTCCAGCATTTAATGCAATGTATAACTGTGAATGTAGTTTTGTGCAGAGGACATAATGTGTGGTATGTAGAGGGGCTATAAAGTGTGATCACTATTATGTAATATTACTTCTAAATATGTTATAATATTGCTGCTGCTCTATATTCTTATACATGTATTATTATAGTAGATTTGTAATGCGCCACAGTGCTCCGCAGCGCCGTACAGTGGGAAGAGTAGTGGTTAGCACTGCTGCCTCACAGCTCTGGGATCATGAGTTTAATTCCCGACCATGGCCTTATCTGTGTGGAGTTTGTATGTTCTCCCTGTGTTTGCGTGGGTTTCCTCCGGGTGCTCCAGTTTCCTCCCACACTCCAAAAACATACTGGTAGGTTAATTGACTGCTGTAAAAAATTGATCTCTCTCATTCTCTCTCTCATTCTCTCTCTCATTCTCTCTCTCATTCTCTCTCTCATTCTCTCTCTCATTCTCTCTCTCATTCTCTCTCTCATTCTCTCTCTCATTCTCTCTCTCATTCTCTCCCTCTTTCCGTCCCCCCCAATGGGGCAGGGACTGATGTGAGTGAGTTCTCTGTACAGCGCTGCGGAATCAGTGGTGCTATATAAATAAACGATAATACATAAGATAGGGACATACAAGGTAGATAAGATAAATGCAGACAAAGAGAATGTATACATGTATTTTGTTGTACTCCATAATGTTGCCATGCCCTCTATTAGGCGTTACCACAGAACTCCACGCATAATAAGTTGCAGTAACCATTAATTTGGTTGTAGAACAAATAAAATCTACAACTTCTTATCAAGCTATATACAACAAAATCCTCATTTACATCATGGGCATCTCATTACATTAGTTATACAAGTTTTCTCGTAGGAACAGTTTTATTCCAAATTGGCCAAAGGATACAGTATTTAGAAATGTTGCATGCTTTGGAATAAAACTGCTCCCTTGAACGTCTGGCCTAGATAAATTTAGCGGATATTAATGGTGGATTACAGGTAGGATGGATGGGTTTGGCCAATAATGAGCCTAATCAAGTTGCTATAGCCTTTTAATGCTATTAGTGAGTGACCGGGAAACATGACTGGTTTCTTCCGACCCATCACAATATGGTGGAGCTGATTATTGTTGTGACATTAGTCAGTCAGTGCATAGTCCCAGTAGTCATATTGGAGCAGGTGCTGCAACTTGTGAGGAAAAAGGAGAGATAATCCTATTCTATTGCCCAGCATGAAGGAGGCAGATATTTGTCTGTATTGGGGACCCTGTATAGTGGAAAAAGCCACAATCAAAAGACTTTTCTCCTACGCAAATCGGAGGCAGCCATTTTGTGCACTTGACAACTATTCTTGTGTGTGCTACCTGTGACGACACTCAGCCATATGAGGAATTGGTTAGTGTTTTCTTGAATATCGGTTCAGCACACAAAATGGCTGCCTCCCATATGTGTATTAGGAAAACGGACTTTAACAATGTTAGGCGATTATAATTATACATCACCACAGGCATTTCTCAAAGGAAATCTTAGCAGCTTTGAAACAAAACTTTAGTCGGACTGTCGCTTTAATATCTCATTACAGTTATTATAAAATGATAAAATGACTGTGTAAGACTACTGCCTGTATCATGCTGCCTTTTACAGGGAACTTTGTGGTCCAATACTACATAAAAATATCATGTTAGCCATATATTTAACCATTTGGTACCATCCCGTCACCATGCAGAATCTGCCTGTGCAGACCCTGAGCTTCAATTGTACCAGTTTCCCAGTGAATGGGGAATTCCCAGTCATTCGTTCCATGTTGTGGCAGGCACTGATAAATATGGGGATCTCCCACACTTGGTGATGATCTCCCAAATGGGCAGTTAAATTACCGGGTAAACAAAAGCAAAGCATAGGCATTATTAACAGGTGAGGGGACATTATGTGGCTGGGTGAAGAGCAGAGAGTGTTCCCCCAATATCCAGGGTTTCCAACACTCCTCCTGCATTGATGGGGAATGGGGGCCCTATCAAATTAACTTTAAAAACATCTAAGGTTGCTATGTGGGTAGCATAAAAAATGCAGAATTACATGGAGAACCCCAGAGCACTGAATAGATAAACATGTTCCACTCCTTCTGTTACTGGTCTGATAATTCATCATCATATTTTATTTATATGGCGCCTCAGAATCCGCAGCGCCACAAAATAAACAAAGAATGAACAAAAAAAATACAGATAAGGAAAGGACTAGCGAAACAATAGAATCGGTAAAAATCAATACAACAGAAAGCAAGCACGTATTAAAACACAACTAGAACAAAGGAAACATTACAAATAGGATGAGGAGGTGGAGAGGGTCAGATTTGTGAGGGTTAACATTAGGAGGATTAGGGTAATAAACGGAGACGATAGAGGTGGAGTGAAAGGGGCAGATGGAGCGTGAGGGGGGAATTGTCTTAGGATGGGGCCGGGTAGGGAAGTGTGAAAAAGGTGAGTTTTGAGGGAGTGTTTGAAAGATTTCAAGGTTGGGGGTGAGTGTAATTGGGTGAGGAGGTTCCTCAGTAATACCAGTGGCATCCTGTGCAGATAATGGAAACGTATAGTGAGGAAGGAAGCCATCACAGGTGGTATCCCAGAGATGGGAATGGAGCATCAGTCAGGATATGGTTTATCAGTCTCTAAGCTGGGATATGCGCTTACCCATGAATGATCCAGTGTTGCAGAGATGGTTATGATCTACTGCAAACTGTATTAAAATGTTCAATATCCAGCAGCAGAGGAGAGGAGCAGAGACTGTGTCCTGTATATGTTGGCTCAGAGGTTAGCACTTCTGCCTCACAGCACTGGGGTCATGAGTTGAATTCCAGACCATGGTCTTATCTGTGTGGAGTTTGTATGTTCTCCTCGCGTTTGCGTGGGTTTCCTCCGGGTGCTCCGGTTTCCTCCAACACTCCAAAAACATACTGGTAGGTTAATTGGCTGCTATCAAACTGACCCTAGTCTGTCTCTCTCTTTCTTTCTCTGTCTCCTCCCCCCCCCCTCCCTCAATGGAGCAGGGACTGATGTGAATTCTCTGTACAGCGCTGCAAAATTAGTGGCGCTATATAAATGATGATGATGTAGCGTGAGGTTTTATTTTGACAGATGAGATATTTAAATGAGATTCAAGGGCCAGAGAGGGCCATTTACGTGGGTGCTCTCTGCTCAACCCCGGACCACAAATCCTTATCCTCTTAGATTGTTACACATGCCTATACTTCTAAGCACTGTGACGCCTTACACTCCTAATAATAATAATTAATACTTTCAATGGGAAACCTACTGCACCTTCCTGGTACATTTTATACAGTATGAGGAAGTACATTAGCACATTTCTCCTGATGTATTACAAAAGTTTAATTCTATGATGGTGACACATGTAATAAAGACCTTCCCCTTCCTCCTGATTAATAAGACTGGAACGTACTGTAGTTTAGAAGAAAAAGGAAAATCTAAGTTGATGCCATCCCAGAAAAATAGGTCTAGTGTGATTTATTTATTTATTTATTATTTTTTTACAGTGTACTTTCAAAAGGTAGATTGTTGGTGTTCCTTTGTGTTTGTGCATGCTGGATAAATAGGTTTAAATAGGTGCTTTTCCTTAAAATCAAACCATTCAACAAAACATCTTTTTTTGGTTTGTAAATGAGATTCGCTCTTTTTATGTTTTATAATCAGTAGGGCTATTACAGATCTGTTTAAAAAATCATGACATAAAATGATTGAAGATCATTATGTTGCAGCACAGATAGGCAATATGAGATTACAATTCATGGAACTACAAGTCCCAGGATACCCTGCCTGGAACTGGTATATACCTGGAACATGTAGTCCCACAAGAGCAGGCAAGCTACAACCTAATCAAGCTTGCGTTAGACAGTTGTACTCTTAAGCAGCTTATAATAGAATAAATAATTATTAATGCTTTTGGTAAATTTTTTGGGTCGTGGCATGCGCTGTGCAATTCTCTCCACCAGGTGGCGACTGTCAGCAATATATATTACATATTGCAATCTAATTACAACATTGTTCAAGAGGTGTCTCTTGCATTTAGTTAATGAACAGTGATTGCTGTATGGTATTTTTAACACCATAACCTCTAGGCCGACCACAGTCAAGAAACAATCCCTTCTTCTTCACAGCACCTGTCACTTTATAGCCTGTACATCTGTTTTTAGGGGGGCAGCACTTGTCTTTAGAAACGACGGATGGGTTTTATTTATAGAAATCTCCTGAATATTGAACTCTAAAATTAACCTGACCTCAAACTTGATATTAAAATATTTGTATCTTGTGAATGATGTCGGAAGCTGACTTATGTTAATGTGAGGCGGGTTATGCTGGAATGTAATTTTATTCTTAAATAATGCTGGGGGAATAATTAGAAATGTATCCACCACATGCATTTGTCCCTGCAGCATTGTGTCCATGGTGAAAACTCCTGACAGACCACAGCTAACATTAAACAGATTGAGTTTATCCTGCGCCTACACTGTGGAGGCCGGAGGCAGCCATTTTGTTGGCTGAACCAATATTCCTGAAAATATAGCCTAATAAATCACTAATAACTAGTGACCTCACAGATGCTTTAATCACTGGGTCTTGGTGAAACGATAGGCTGCGTTTTCATGGATATTGTATAAGTAAATTCTCACTCCCCGATTTTTAATTTCCTTTAACAAATATTGGTTCAGCCCAGAAAATGGCCGCCTCCACAGGTGTGTAAGCTGCAAGTGATCTATCTGTATTATTATCGATCTTCATGCACAAATTTGTCATTATCTATTACACTTTCTATTTTATGAGGAAGGGTACATTTAACAGTGACAATAGGGGAAATCTCAGTAAGATATAAAGGTCAGAAAAGTATTCCGTAAAATTAAACTTTGCACTATGTAAAAAATATATATATTTTATATATTGTTTTCTTAGTTGCTCTTTTCTTTTTTTTCTAATAACCTTTTAGCAATGTCATCAAAGTGAAAAACATACAAACAACTGATGCACAAAGACGGCACTGGCTAAGTGGTTAGCACTTCTGCCTCACAGCACTGGGGTCATGAGTTCAGTTCCCGATCATGGCCTTATCTGTGTGGAGTTTGTATGTTCTCCCTGTGTTTGCATGGGTTTCCTATGGGTGCTCTGGTTTCCTTCCACACTCCAAAAACATACTAGTAGGTCAACTGGCTGCTATTAAACATTGACCTTAGTGTGTGTGTGTGTGTGTGTGTGTGTGTGTATATTAGGGAATTTAGACTGTAAGCTCCAATGGGGCAGGGACTGATGTGAGTGAGTTCTCTGTACAGCGCTGCGGAATCAGTGGCGCTATATAAATAAATGATGATGATGAAAGAGGATGCTGTTTTCTTTTCGTATCTTGGCTAGTCTGTATTTAAAAAGAATAAAAAAAAGTGGCGCTATTGTTGCTGTTCACGTTTGATCCAAGTCTAAATGATAACATAGTAAATGGGTATGTGGGAGTTTTAAAACTAGGTACCAAATATAAGCCCAGTTGGGTACACATTTAATGGCATGCAGTGTTGTTAGCAGTACGTGTCTGCTAGTTCCGCATTCTAGAATATCTCCACTGCCGCGTGCAGTCTGCTTTATGTCCTGTTAGATCATAGTGCTTATGTTATCGTTGAAAGTACTGAGGGGAGAAATTCACAGCTAAAGTTACTCTTCTTGTCCCCTGTCATCTCCCTGACACACTCCAGCTGCTGGACATTAGTACATAGCTCCATATCCTGTTGTGTTATGTACCATGTTACTGGCAGCATTCAGCTGGTCCCCTGGCAACACACTGGTTAAAGTCTCCCCTAATATTTGCTGTGTGTGAGGATTTGGCAGAGGGCTCTCTTTGGCTAGGAGGGAGCCCGATGTTATCCCCCCCCCCCTCCTTCCTTTGGCTGCTGAATATTTTATCCCATCTGAGGAGGAATTAATGGATGGAGATGCTCTCTGCTTTTCATCCATTAAAAGCAGCCCTGGGAGGCATCGCCTTGGTCTGTCTCATGTGCCCGCTGAGTGCCAGAGGCAGGGAGCCTCCCTGAGGGTGCGTGGAGATGGTAAAGAGCACCTTAGCTGCCCCCCTAGGGAGGCAGAAAGGGGGCAGACTAGGCTAAGCTGATGCACACAGAATATACTCTCGCTGTGTGTATACCGGGTTCTCTGATCTTCCTGCATTATTCATTTTCTGGACACAACCCTCATCCCTACAGTTGATTATAGTTTGCCTGTACTCGCTATCATTTTATACAAGCTCATCCCTATATACCTTCCCAATTCCTTATGTTGTAGATCTCACCATGCAGCACCTGCACAGGAAGTGCTCTCTCTCCGAGAGGTTGATCCGTACGATATCCTCCATCCGATCTCTGCCTGGAGACACTGTGGAGTCTCTTATCCGCAAAGTAAGTGTAGCGATGGGGAATGATATACCGTTTTAGCAGGGACTTTTATGAAAACTGGTGCACAGGTGGTGTAACCCGTAGCAATCAGTCCGACACTTGGTTTCATTTTCTAAGATGCTCGAGACATTTGGACTGTAAGTGTTATGCGTTACAGCCTCTCTTTCATGTGCACCATTTATTATAAATGTCCCCCTAGGTACCTGACCTATCTGTGTTTTCTGTCCACAGGGAGCTGATGTCAACAGCCCTCACGATACGTTGATGCCGCTGCACAGCGCCTGCATGGTGTGTGATGCAGACTGCGTGGAGCTGCTGTTGGAGAGTGGCGCTCATGTCAGTACACTTATCTGCTCCGTCTTATGGTCTCTTTCTCTGTCCTCCTATAGTCACTTTTCTTTTTAAATCTATATATATTTTCAAATGCCAAAAATGTTGGATTAACATACTGTGTAAGGTTATATATCCGAGATCCATTACCAGAATACGCTTAATCCATGGTAAAAATGATTATATTTGTTCCGTTGTTACATTTGCCTTGTCCATGCCTCTTCCAGTAGACCAGCGTTCGTCTCTCCCGCAGGTAAACTCCGTAGACGGGTACCAGCGTACGGCCCTGCACTATGCAGCGGAGAAGGATGAAACGTGCGTGGAGATCCTCCTGGAATACAGCGCCGACCCCAACGCTCCGGATGGGAATCAGGACACTCCCTTGCACTGGGCGGCTTTTAAAAATATGGACGGCTGTGTTCAGGCGCTGTTAGACGGAGGCGCTAAGGTGAATGTTAGAGACTACAACCAGGACACCCCACTGAGCTGGGCCGTCATGAAAGGCAACCTTGAGAGCGTCCGGTTGCTCCTGGACTACGGGGCACTGCCGGACACGGCCAACCTCAAAGGTCAGTACCCCGCTGGACGACTGGTGGCTCTTATGAGTCGAGGCCTGGGCGGCGAGAGGGAGGAGGAATGCCTGGCGCTGCTGCACAGAGCTTGCGGGAAGCTCAGGTTTAGAAGAGAGGGAGGGGTGCCCCCCGAAGCCGCACGTGATGCCCAGCTGTGCCAACGTCTTGTCAAACTGATCTCTGACCCCGGCACTTTGAAAACTTTGGCAAGGAGGGTGGTGAGGAGCAGCCTTGGTGAATGTCTGTTGTCTAATGTGGTGCCTGAGCTGCCCATTCCAAAGTCTATACAGGACTATGTCCTACTTCTAGAATGAGCGCATCGGTTCGTTATGGAGCTGAGCCGATGGTTGGTGGAGACCAGTGAGGGACATGGGCGCTTCATTCACACCGTCTTACAGGTGTGGGTCAGCTGTCGGATCGAAGAGCTTTTCATTAGCTATTGTGAGACGGCCTTAAAGTGTACTGCTGCTAAATATTAGAGGTCATGTCTCTAGATTATACTGGGTACCTCAGGGGAGAGCAGGCAACCTTCAGCCTGGGGAGCCCACCTGGATGGACCACAGGTGAATTGGTCAGACAATAAGCCAGTCTGAAAAGGAGGAAGTAACCGTGACCGGCACAGTTCTGTGGGGACAGAGTTGATTCACCCAGGAGGCACTGGACACTGCAAAACAAACATACTTTCAATCTCTTATCTATGCTCAGGCTTCTAACCCCAAACGCCTTTTCAATACATTTAATCATCTTCTCAATCCTCCCACCCCGAACCCTCCATCTACTATCAGTGCTCAGGATCTTACTACCTACTACAAGGACAAGATTGATAAGATCAGACTAGAAATGGTATCCTCCTCCTCAACAAGCCATCAGCTCATTTCCTTCCCACTACCCTCTGACACCCTTTCTTCATTTGACCCCACAAATGAAGAGGAAATTTCTACGCTCTTCTTATCTTCCTACTCTACCTCCTGTCCTCTTGATCCTATTCCCTCGCAAATTGGTAGATCCCTGTCTTCTGTGCTCATTTCACCTCTAACTCAAATCTGTAATCTCTCACTCTCTACTGGCATCTTTCCATCACTATACAAGCATGCAGTGATTACTCCTATTCTAAAAAAACAAAACTCCGACCCAAACTCTCTCTCAAATTACCGTCCCATCTCTCAGCTCCCTTGCCCCTCCAAGCTTCTAGAGAGACTTGCCTACACTCGCCTCACACGCTTTCTTTCCGCAAACAACCTGTTGGATCCTCTTCAGTCTGGCTTTCGTTCTCAACACTCCACAGAGACTGCGCTGACCAAGGTTGTTAATGATCTGATCACTGCTAAGACTGAACGCCATTACTCTCTCCTAATTCTCCTGGATCTCTCGGCTGCATTTGACACCGTTGACCACTCTCTTCTCATACAAACGCTGCAATCCCTAGGTCTTCAAGACACAGTTCTATCCTGGTTCTCATCTTACCTCTCTAATCGCTCTTTCACTGTTAATTTCTCTGGAGCCACATCTGCTCCGCTTCCCCTATCAGTTGGAGTACCACAAGGCTCGGTGCTAGGTCCTCTGCTGTTCTCTATCTATACCGCTTCTCTTGGAAATCTAATAAGTTCCTTTGGCTTTCAGTATCATCTCTATGCGGATGATACCCAAATCTATCTATCCTCTCCTGATATCTCGACATCTGTGTTGTCCTGTGTAACTGACTGTCTTTCTGCCATTTCATCTTGGATGTCCTCTCGTCAACTCAAACTTAATCTTTCTAAAACAGAGTTAATAATATTCCCACCCGCCAACAAGAGCATACCTGACATTTCTATCTCTGTTGATAACATGACCATAAATCCCACCCCACAAGCTCGCTGCCTAGGTGTAATCCTTGATTCACGCCTATCCTTTGTTCCCCACATTGACTCTATATCTAAATCATGTTACATACATCTAAAGAACATTTCCAGAATCCGCACATATCTCACACAAGACACTGCTAAAACCTTAATTCATGCACTAATCATCTCCCGCATTGACTATTGCAATTCCCTCCTTACTGGTCTTCCCAAAAACAGACTCAAACCCCTAAAATCTATTTTGCATGCTTCGGCAAGACTGATTTTCCTTGCAAATAGCTATTCCTCTGTTGAATCACTCTGTATGTCTCTACACTGGCTGCCTGTCTTCTACCGAATCCAATATAAAATACTTTTACTAACCTACAAGGCCATCAACAAAGCTGCACCAACATACATCTCCTCTCTTGTCTCAAAATATCTCCCAACTCGGCAACTCCGTTCTGCAAAAGATCTGCGTCTCTCATCCACCCTCATTACATCCTCCCATTCCCGGTTACAGGACTTTTTTCGGGCTGCACCCACTCTATGGAACTCTCTCCCTCGCACAATAAGACTCTCCTCTGTTCTACAAACTTTCAAGCGTTCTCTGAAAACCTACCTATTCAGACAAGCTTATAATATTCCTCAACCACCATCTTAACCTCACTACCTTTAGCCTGTTACACAATTTCACACAAGACAACTACCCCCGGACCAACATTGTTGTGTGACAGGATCATTTAGCTTATGAGTCACCCTACCTTTGCAGTCTGGCTGGGCCAAGATGCAAAATGTATACTTAACCTCATGTGTCAATCTCCCATTGTCCCATAGATTGTAAGCTTGCGAGCAGGGCCTTCTCACCTCTTTGTCTGTTTTACCCAGTTTGTTTATTAGTTTATTACGTTTGTCCCCAATTGTAAAGCGCTACGGAATATGTTGGCGCTATATAAATAAATGATGATGATGATGATGATTGTCTGAGCGCTCCGTGCACTACACCGGCTCCTGCGCCAAGGGCACAAACCAGGAATATTTGTGCAGTGTTGAAGGATGTAGCCAACAGGTTAACATTGGATAAAAATATGTTATGTCCATATCTGTTTTGAACACATTAAAATCTGTGTGATGTATATATGAGGTTTCCTGTTTGCTTATTAAAAGAAAAAATCAAGCAAAATTGCAAGCCTCATATAAAGTGTTTCCCTTTACACTAAAAACTAGGGGCCTGATTCATTAAGGAACTTAACTTGAGAAACTTCTTATTTCAGTCTCCTGGACAAAACCATGTTACAATGCAAGGGGTGCAAATTAGTATTCTGTTTTGCACATAAGTTAAATATTGACTGTTTTTTCATGTAGCACACAAATATCAACTTTAAATTTCAGTGTACAAATAAGCTATCAAGTATTTGTGTGCTACATGAAAAAACAGTCAGTATTTAACTTATGTGCAAAACAGAATACTAATTTGCACCCCTTGCACTGTAACATGATTTTGTCCAGGAGACTGAAATAAGAAGATTCTCAAGTTAAGATCCTTAATGAATCAGGCTCTAGGATGTTTAAAAAAAAAGGCATTATAGTTTTATAGCTCTAAAACAGTTTCCATACTGGTGTTACACCATGCCTGCACTCACCTTTCTGACAGTCATGTCCAGGTGGCAATGGTGCTGTTGGTGTTTATATACATTTGTCATTATATAGTGGAGTATGAAAGATTTGCTGCTAAAATTATCAATCGAGTTGATTCTTACGATTCTTTTCTGTTATCAGCATCCTAGAGACACACAATATTTGAATTCTTTAAGGTTGAAGTCATGGAGGATTTCAATCACATTCGAACTATCCTATTTGTCACTAAAGGTTTTGGGGGAAAATCATTGTTTTCTTTGGGCACATATATATATATATATATATATATATATATATATATATATATATATATATATATATAAAAACACATATATTAATTAGGGATGAGCGCGCTCGGATTTCTGAAATCCGAGCCCACCCGAACGTTGCGGATCCGAGTCGGATCCGAGACAGATCCGGGTATTGGCGCCAAATTCAAAAGTGAAACTGAGGCTCTGACTCATAATCCCGTTGTCGGATCTCGCGATACTCGGATCCTATAAATTCCCCGCTAGTCGCCGCCATCTTCACTCGGGCATTGATCAGGGTAGAGGGAGGGTGTGTTAGGTGGTCCTCTGTGCTGTTTAGTTCTGTGCTGTTTAGTTCTGTGCTGTTTAGTTCTGTGCTGTTTAGTTCTGTGCTGTTTAGTTCTGTGCTGTTTAGTGCTGTGCTGTGCTGTGCTGTTTAGTGCTGTGCTGTGCTGTGCTGTGCTGTGCTGTGCTGTGCTGTGCTGTGCTGTGCTGTGCTGTGCTGTGCTGTGTTCTGCAGTATCAGTCCAGTGGTGCTGTGTGCTGTGCTCTGTCCTTCTGAGGTCAGTGGTGCTGCTGGGTCCTGTGCTGTGTCCTGTTCAGTCCAGTGGTGCTGTGTCCTGTGCTCTGTGCTTCTAAGGGCATAGTTATTTCCCCACTATTCCCAAGTTTTTAAAAAATAAAAAAAAAGTAAAAAATAATAAAAATTTTTAAAAAAAAAAATATATAATAATTATAACCAAATTTGCAAAACCAATCCAGCATTATAAGTCCATTGGTACTGCAATATTACCAAGTTCACACATTCTGCAGTATCAGTCCAGTGGTGCTGTGTCCTGTGCTCTGTCCTGCTGAGTTCCGTAGTGCTGCTGGGTCCTGTGCCGTGTCCTGTTCAGTCCAGTGGTGCTGTGTCCTGTGCTCTGTGCTTCTAAGGGCATAGTTATTTCCCCACTATTCCCAAGTTTTTAAAAAATAAAAAAAAAGTAAAAAATAATAAAAAATTTAAAAAAAAAAAAATATATAATAATTATAACCAAATTTGCAAAACCAATCCAGCATTATAAGTCCATTGGTACTGCAATATTACCAAGTTCACACATTCTGCAGTATCAGTCCAGTGGTGCTGTGTCCTGTGCTCTGTCCTGCTGAGTTCCGTAGTGCTGCTGGGTCCTGTGCCGTGTCCTGTTCAGTCCAGTGGTGCTGTGTCCTGTGCTCTGTGCTTCTAAGGGCATAGTTATTTCCCCACTATTCCCAAGTTTTTTAAAAATAAAAAAAAAGTAAAAAAAAAAAAAAAAATATATAATAATTATAACCAAATTTGCAAAACCAATCCAGCAGTATAAGTCCATTGGTACTGCAATATTACCAAGTTCACACATTCTGCAGTATCTTGTGCTACATATAATGGAGACCAAAAATTTGGAGGATAAAGTAGGGAAAGATCAAGACCCACTTCCTCCTAATGCTGAAGCTGCTGCCACTAGTCATGACATAGACGATGAAATGCCATCAACGTCGTCTTCCAAGCCCGATGCCCAATCTCGTAGTACCGGGCATGTAAAATCCAAAAAGCCCAAGTTAAGAAAAAGTAGCAAAAAGAGAAACTTAAAATCATCTGAGGAGAAACGTAAAGTTGCCAATATGCCATTTACGACACGGAGTGGCAAGGAACGGCTTAGGCCCTGGCCCGTGTTCATGACTAGTGGTTCAGCTTCACCCACGGATCTTAGCCCTCCTCCTCCTCCCCCCCCCCTACAAAAAATTGAAGAGAGTTATGCTGTCAGCAACAAAACAGCAAACAACTCTGCCTTCTAAAGAGAAATTATCACAAATCCCCAAGGCGAGTCCAAGGGTGTTGGTGGTTGTCAAGCCTGACCTTCCCATCACTGTACGGGAAGAGGTGGCTCGGGAGGAGGCTATTGATGATGTAGCTGGCGCTGTGGAGGAACTTGATGATGAGGATGGTGATGTGGTTATTGTAAATGAGGCACCAGGGGGGGAAACAGCTGATGTCCATGGGATGAAAAAGCCCATCGTCATGCCTGGTCAGAAGACCAAAAAATGCACCTCTTCGGTCTGGAGTTATTTTTATCCAAATCCAGACAACCAATGTATGGCAATATGTAGCTTATGTAAAGCTCAAATAAGCAGGGGTAAGGATCTTGCCCACCTAGGAACATCCTCCCTTATACGTCACCTGAATAACCTTCATAGTTCAGTGGTTAGTTCAGGAACTGGGGCTAGGACCCTCATCGGTACAGGGACACCTAAATCCCGTGGTCCAGTTGGATACACACCAGCAACACCCTCCTCGTCAACTTCCTCCACAATCTCCATCAGATTCAGTCCTGCAGCCCAAGTCACCAGCCAGACTGAGTCCTCCTCAATACGGGATTCATCCGAGGAATCCTGCAGCGGTACGCCTACTACTGCCACTGCTGCTGTTGCTGCTGTTAGTCGGTCATCTTCCCAGAGGGGAAGTCGTAAGACCGCTAAGTCTTTCACCAAACAATTGACCGTCCAACAGTCGTTTGCCATGACCACCAAATACGATAGTAGTCACCCTATTGCAAAGCGTATAACTGCGGCTGTAACTGCAATGTTGGTGTTAGACGTGCGCCCGGTGTCCGCCATCAGTGGAGTGGGATTTAGAGGGTTGATGGAGGTATTGTGTCCCCGGTACCAAATCCCCTCGAGATTCCACTTCACTAGGCAGGCGATACCAAAAATGTACAGAGAAGTACGATCAAGTGTCCTCAGTGCTCTTAAAAATGCGGTTGTACCCACTGTCCACTTAACCACGGACATGTGGACAAGTGGTTCTGGGCAAACGAAGGACTATATGACTGTGACAGCCCACTGGGTAGATGCATCCCCTTCCGCAGCAACAGCAACAGCTGCATCAGTAGCAGCATCTACAAAATGGCTGCTCATGCAAAGGCAGGCAACATTGTGCATTACAGGCTTTAATAAGAGGCACAACGCTGACAACATATTAGAGAAAATGAGGGAAATTATCTCCCAGTGGCTTACCCCACTTAGACTCTCATGGGGATTTGTGGTGTCAGACAATGCCAGTAACATTGTGCGGGCATTAAATATGGGCAATTTCCAGCACGTCCCATGTTTTGCCCACACCATTAATTTGGTGGTGCAGCATTACCTCAAGAGTGACAGGGGTGTGCAGGAGATGCTTGCGGTGGCCCGCAAAATTGCTGGACACTTTCGGCATTCAGCCAGTGCCTACCGCAGACTAGAGGCACATCAAAAAAGCTTGAACCTGCCCTGCCATCACCTCAAACAAGAGGTTGTGACGCGCTGGAACTCCACCCTCTATATGCTGCAGAGGATGGAGGAGCAGCAAAAGGCCATTCAGGCCTACACAGCCACCTACGACATAGGCAAAGGAGTGGGGATGCGCCTGAGTCAAGCGCAGTGGAGACTGATTTCCGTGTTGTGCAAGGTTCTGCAGCCATTTGAACTTGCCACACGAGAAGTCAGTTCCGACACTGCCAGCTTGAGTCAGGTCATTCCCCTGATCAGGCTGTTGCAGAAGCAGCTGGAGAAAGTGAGGGAGGAGCTGGTAAGCCATTGCGATTACAGCAAGCATGTAGCTCTTGTGGATGTAGCCCTTCGTACGCTTTGCCAGGATCCGAGGGTGGTCACTCTTATAAAGTCAGAGGAATACATTCTGGCCACCGTGCTCGATCCTCGGTTTAAAGCGTATGTTGTGTCTCTGTTTCCGGCGGACACAAATCTACAGCGGTGCAAAGACCTGCTGGTCAGGAGATTGTCCTCTGAAGAGGACCGTGACATGCCAACAGCTCCACCCTCATTTTCTTCCACATCTATGGCTGCGAGGAAAAAGCTCAGTTTTCCCAAAAGAGGCACTGGCGGGGATGCTGATAACATCTGGTCCGGACTGAAGGACCTGCCAACCATTGCAGACATGTCTACTCTCGCTGCATTGGATGCTGTCACAATTGAAAAAATTGTGGAGGATTACTTTGCTGACACCATCCAAGTAGACATGTCAGACAGTCCATATTGTTACTGGCAGGAAAAAAAGGCAGTTTGGAAGCCCCTGTACAAACTGGCTCTATTTTACCTGAGTTGTCCCCCCTCCAGTGTGTACTCGGAAAGAGTTTTTAGTGCAGCGGGGAACCTGGTCAGTGAGCGGCGAAGGAGGTTGCTTCCTCACAACGTTGAAAAAATGATGTTTATAAAAATGAATAATCAATTCCTCAATGAAGTACAGCACTGCCCTCCAGATACTACAGAGGGACCTGTGGTTGTGGAGTCCAGCGGGGACGAATTGATAATGTGTGATGAGGAGGAAGTACACACTGTAGGGGGAGAGGAATCAGAGGTTGAGGATGAGGACGACATCTTGCCTCAGTAGAGCCTGTTTAGTCTGTACAGGGAGAGATGAATAGCTTTTTTGGTGTGGGGGCCCAAACAAACCAATCATTTCAGTCAAAGTTGTTTGGTAGGCCCTGTCGCTGAAATGATTGGTTTGTTAAAGTGTGCATGTCCTATTTCAACAACAGACCTCTCAACTGCAGCTCATCCCTCCTCTGCGGGGATAATGTCTCCTGTGCTCTGACACGTCACTCTGTGTACTCTCAGCCTCAGGATCTGACACTACAGCTACCATGCCTCTTGTAGCAGCCCTCACTCCAGGGCCTCTTCCATGTGCAGTGTCCCCCTCTCTCTTGGGTTCACTATAGTGGCATGGAGTTCTCCCCCTCATCCAGGGCACACATTCCTTGCCCTGGCTCAGTCACCACGCTCAGACTTCCAGGCAATGCTGGGGGAGCCTGGGAGCTTCCACCCCAGGTCCCCAGCTACAACTCTCCTCTCCTGTGTCTTCTCTCTCTTTCTGACACTTTAAAGATCGTGCCTTTAAATGAAAAAGTCAGTCTTCATTGCACGACTATGTGCAAGTGCAACAGGGACATTTTTTTGGGTTTACAAAGTCAAACAATAACACTACGACCCTGTCTGTCTGGGGTCTGTCAATGACGAATTGTCTGGAGCATGTTTGGAGGAGGTATTGTGGCCCCGGTATCAAATTGGGTACCGGGGCCACCCCACTATGCAGTCCAGATACTTGTTTGGTGGAATTCCGACACATGGAGGGTTTTTTAATTATATTGTGGCCTCGGTACCAAATTGTGTACCGGGGCCACCACACTACGCAGTCAAGATACTTGTTTGGTGGAATTCAGACCAGTTGAGGGTTTTATTATTATATTGTGTGGACCACTCTATCTATACCACACTACAACTCTATACCACTCTATTTCCTACTTTAATTCTATTTAATTCTATTTCCTACTTTAATTCTATTACTAATTAATTAACATAAAGAGGAACAAAAAAAACCAATTTTACCAAAAGTATAATATGACTTAGACTTACAAACACTACACTTGAAAGATCGTGCCTTTAAATGAAAAAGTCAGTCTTCATTGCACGACTATGTGCAAGTGCAACAGGGACATTTTTTTGGGTTTACAAAGTCAAACAATAACACTACGACCCTGTCTGTCTGGGGTCTGTCAATGACGAATTGTCTGGAGCATGTTTGGAGGAGGTATTGTGGCCCCGGTATCAAATTGGGTACCGGGGCCACCCCACTATGCAGTCCAGATACTTGTTTGGTGGAATTCCGACACATGGAGGGTTTTTTAATTATATTGTGGCCTCGGTACCAAATTGTGTACCGGGGCCACCACACTACGCAGTCAAGATACTTGTTTGGTGGAATTCAGACCAGTTGAGGGTTTTATTATTATATTGTGTGGACCACTCTATCTATACCACACTACAACTCTATACCACTCTATTTCCTACTTTAATTCTATTTAATTCTATTTCCTACTTTAATTCTATTACTAATTAATTAACATAAAGAGGAACAAAAAAAACCAATTTTACCAAAAGTATAATATGACTTAGACTTACAAACACTACACTTGAAAGATCGTGCCTTTAAATGAAAAAGTCAGTCTTCATTGCACGACTATGTGCAAGTGCAACAGGGACATTTTTTTGGGTTTACAAAGTCAAACAATAACACTACGACCCTGTCTGTCTGGGGTCTGTCAATGACGAATTGTCTGGAGCATGTTTGGAGGAGGTATTGTGGCCCCGGTATCAAATTGGGTACCGGGCCACCCCACTATGCAGTCCAGATACTTGTTTGGTGGAATTCCGACACATGGAGGGTTTTTTAATTATATTGTGGCCTCGGTACCAAATTGTGTACCGGGGCCACCACACTACGCAGTCAAGATACTTGTTTGGTGGAATTCAGACCAGTTGAGGGTTTTATTATTATATTGTGTGGACCACTCTATCTATACCACACTACAACTCTATACCACTCTATTTCCTACTTTAATTCTATTTAATTCTATTTCCTACTTTAATTCTATTACTAATTAATTAACATAAAGAGGAACAAAAAAAACCAATTTTACCAAAAGTATAATATGACTTAGACTTACAAACACTACACTTGAAAGATCGTGCCTTTAAATGAAAAAGTAAGTCTTCATTGCACGACTATGTGCAACAGGGACAGTTTTTTTCTTTACAAAGTCAACTAATAACACTTGGACCCTGTCTGTCTTTAACATACTTGATGGGATCTCAATGACGAATTGTCTGTAGCATGTTTGGAGGAGGTATTGTGGCCCCGGTATCAAGTTGGGTACCGGGGCCACCCCACTACGCAGTCCAGATACTTGTTTGGTGGAATTCTGACACGTGGAGGGTGTATTTATTTTATTGTGGCCCCGGTATCAAATTGGGTACCGGGGCCACCCCACTACACAGTCCAGATACTTGTTTGGTGGAATTCTGACACGTGGAGGGTGTATTTATTTTATTGTGGCCCCGGTATCAAATTGGGTACCGGGGCCACCCCACTACGCAGTCCAGATACTTGTTTGGTAGAATTCTGACACGTGGAGGGTTTTTTAATTATATTGTGGCCTCGGTACCAAATTGTGTACCGGGGCCACCACACTACGCAGTCAAGATAGATAGATGCGTATCATAGATAAAGTACATTCAGTGGTGTGGGGCAAATTGAAAAATATTCAAAATGCACTGACATTATCAAAAACAAGAGGTTGTCACACGCTAAAACTCCAACATGTATATGATGGAGAGGATGGAGGAGCAGCCGTATGTGTAGTGTAATGCAGACCTGTTGAAGGTTTTTTATATATTTTATTGTGGTGCCCAGTGCCCACTCCTCTAGGCAGTCCAGGTACATTTATTGGTGCGATTCATAAAAGTTCAGGGTTTTTAATATATTGTGGTGACCCACTCCTCTACGCAGTCCAGGTACATTTATTGGTGCGAATCAAACAAGTTGATGGTTTTCTTATTATATATATTGTGGTGACCCACTCCTCTACGCAGTCCAGGTACATTTATTGGTGCGAATCAAACAAGTTGATGGTTTTCTTATTATATATATTGTGGTGACCCACTCCTCTACGCAGTCCAGGTACATTTATTGGTGCGATTCATAAAAGTTCAGGGTTTTTAATATATTGTGGTGACCCACTCCTCTACGCAGTCCAGGTACATTTATTGGTGCGAATCAAACAAGTTGGTGGTTTTCTTATTATATATATTGTGGTGACCCACTCCTCTACGCAGTCCAGGTACATTTATTGGTGCGATTCATAAAAGTTCAGGGTTTTTAATATATTGTGGTGACCCACTCCTCTACGCAGTCCAGGTACAATTATTGGTGCGAATCATAAAAGTTCAGGGTTTTTAAGATATTGTGGTGACCCACTCCTCTACGCAGTCCAGGTACAATTATTGGTGCGAATCATAAAAGTTCAGGGTTTTTAAGATATTGTGGTGACCCACTCCTCTACGCAGTCCAGGTACAATTATTGGTGCGAATCATAAAAGTTCAGGGTTTTTAAGATATTGTGGTGACCCACTCCTCTACGCAGTCCAGGTACAATTATTGGTGCGAATCATAAAAGTTCAGGGTTTTTAATATATTGTGGTGACCCACTCCTCTACGCAGTCCAGGTACAATTATTGGTGCGAATCATAAAAGTTCAGGGTTTTTAATATATATTGTGGTGACCCACTCCTCTACGCAGTCCAGAAAGATACCTTTTTGCAACGTTTTGGACTAATAACTATATTGTGAGGTGTTCAGAATACACTGTAAATTAGTGGAAATGCTTGTTATTGAATGTTATTGAGGTTAATAATAGCCTAGGAGTGAAAATAAGCCCAAAAACTTGATTTTTAAACTTTTAATGTTTTTTTCAAAAAAAATCCGAATCCAATACCTTAAATCCGAACCGAGACCTTTCGTCAAGTGTTTTGCGAGACAAATCCGAACCTCAAAAATAACGAAAATCCGGATCCAAAACACAAAACACGAGACCTCAAAAGTCGCCGGTGCACATCCCTAATATTAATGACAGCGAGATATAAATGGCTACACCTACACAGTTATTTTATTCCACAAAAGTCTGGTGCGGTATTTACTTTCTTTACCAGACAGGATTTCCCTGTGAATTACAAAATCAGCAGAGGGTGGGAATATTTGAATTAAACTGAGAATAACCTGGAATAACAACTTCATACAAGTGGAACTTTGTATTGTCTTTCTGTCACCCCCTTCTAGACAGTGCAGGAAATAGGACTCTGTCTCCCAGCTCTACGTAATCAGCAGCTCTGTATCATACAGTAAGTATATTTAGAGGAGGACCCTATCATCACCTACCTGTGCATTAATATATAATCCGACAAAAGACAGGGAGTTGCTATAGAGCAGTGTTGGCTAACCTGTGACACTCCAGTTGTTTGTGAAACTACAAGTCCCAGCATGTGTTGCCAATATATATCAGCTTATTGCTGGAAGGATATGCTGGGACTTGTAGTTTCACAACACCTGGAGTGTCACAGGTTAGCCAACACTGCTATAGTGATTAAATACAAACCGCTGGTATATAGGTAAAGGGTAACCCTTACACTTAATGATCTGGTCATACTTCTACAGGGACACACAGGCTTTCCAGGATCCAACATATTTTCTTTTAACTTTAACTATGAATGTACCAAAGGCCCACTTTCCAGTGACTGCAGCTGTATGCCTGTGTTTATATAAATACTCTTATTTAAGCAGGCTGAGACAACTCTGAGAGCCAGATGAAATGTCGTCTCGGTGCTGACAGGGTTAAAGCGTTTGAGACAATAACTAGATGTCCCTACGGGTACTGGCCCAGCGTTCTCTCATGTTATCACAATATTCCACCCTCCGCATTGACCTTTACATAGATTCCTTCAGCCAGGACGATCAGCTTGTCACTCACTCTGGTTTCCCCCATTGCTGTGTGGGAAATATTACTATCCAGCTCAGGAAAGGTTAAACCGGCTAGAGACTGGAGGGGAGAATGAAGGAAATGGGGAACTTCTACAGCAATAAAGAATTTATGAAACAAGGTGTGGCTTGAAAATTACAATTTTGGGAATCGAATTAAAAAAATAAATAAAAATAATTCCAAACGGTAATAATGCATTTGGACCTGAGCCAGGGATAGGTGCAGTGATCCGAGAACAATAATGAGTTTTTCATAACGATGGGAAAACGATCGTTTGCGCCTTAACAGAACTCACCTGTGACCTATTCAGATTACTATCAGTCAGTATCTAGCAGATCAAGCCTAGGGGCCTGGCAGCGAAGACACATCTGCAATGGTCTATTAATCTCTTCACTCCGTGGCCATCAGGCCTCTCTGCTGCCCGGCCCCTGCCAGAACCAGTATTCAGTCCTGGATCACATGTATGGGAGATTTCCATCCCCCATATCCTAGTGACGCTGCTGCATGGACAGTAAACTTTTAATGATAAAGTTCCAGAGCTTTGGTTAATCTATACTGGTCGGTAAGGTTCTCACCCTGTATAACTCAGATAGTTGGAGATTTTATTGTGCAAACCTGTACACCTTTTGTACAATCTGCTTTTTGAGGTATTGAGTACACGAACAAAGCCACCTATATATGTTATAAAAATAATGTGCTACAGTATGGTATAAGGAGGTTGTCAGGGAAGGAGCGAGCTATAATAGACCCGCAAAGAAATACAGATTCTCAGCTGAAGAGCCCTGCTTTACCTCATACACTATATACAGGCCTGGCCAACCTGTGGTTCTCCAAGTGTTCTGAAACTACAAGTCCCAGCAACTGCCCTGTCAACTGGCTATCTGCTGGCAAAGCATGCTGGGGCTTGTAGTTTCAGAACACTTGGAGAACCACAGGTTGTCTGGCCTACTCATCTATATTGACCATGCCCCCTATAGATTTATAGTGATAGATGGAGCCTAAGAATCCTCCACTATAAAAATTGCTGTAAGAGCCTTCTTATAAATAACATACTAATATAGCTAGAGATTATAATCCCCAGTTTAGCCCACAAATTTAGAGTAAAGCAACAAACCTCACCCTGGGACTTCTGCATATAATCCCTTACTTGTCACTATTGTCCAATGGTTTCTCCTGAACACCTGACTCTTCTACTAAAAATCCATATATAAAGCTACCGATGTACATCCATCAATCGATGCCTTCTGTAGTTTATGGCTTGGAGTGTAGCCAAACGTAGCTCTAACCAGGTTTTATAGTAAGGTAGCCTCAGAACCTTCCATTATAAATAATGTAGTAACAGTCTTCTTACCACAGAAAGCCCAGAATTTTTAGGGGGAGGTTGAATTTTTAACTCATTGATTCTGTAGGATAGTGCTAGCTGCCCTACAGAGAATAAGGGCCCTTCTTACACATGTATCAAATATTTATCAATAGTTATTTGGCCCAAGAGTTGAAGTATGTGTGAGTGGGTTAATGTGCTTATTTAAAGAAATATAGATATATTATAGGGGGTGGTTTCCAAATAGTATTAATGGCACTACACATTTACATCACATCACCTGTATATCACGGAATGTCCTGCACACCTAGCAGCCAGATGAGAGTCTTCCGGGAGTATTTTCCGTTCTCCCAGGATGACTATTGTTGTTATTATTATTATTTATTAGGTACCAGAGATTCTGTAGCGCTGGATACAGGGGCAATTAACAAATAGAAGAGGTAATACACATAAATAGCACAGATGAGTGTGAGTAATGCTATGGGGACTCACACGGAGTGCAGCAAAAGACATGTCGGGACGTATGTTGGAGTCCAACAGCGGACAGATATGGGGCGATGGGTAGAGAGGACCCTGCCCGCAAGAGCTTACATTCTAGAGGGAGGGATGGTAAGAGACAATAGGACCAACTGTAAGAGGATGACAGGAGAAGAGAGGAAGTGATGGATAGAATGATTAGGAGGTGATAGGATAAGCAAGCTTGAAAAGGTGAGTTTGAAGGACTGAAGGTTGGGGGAGAGTCGAGAGACACGGGGTAGGGAGTTCCTTGGATTAGGGGCAGTACAGCAGAAGTCTTGGAGGGGAACATGGGAGGAGGTAATGAGAGGTGAATTGAGGCAGAGCGGAGTGGCTGGGTAGGTATGTACCTTGAGACAAGGTCAGAGATGTAAGGGGCTGACGTGTTGGTAAGGGATTTGTAAGTGAGGGTAAGGAGCTTGAACCAAACTCTGAAATGGATGGGGAGCCAAGGAAGGGATTTACACAGAGAAGGGTAACAGGTGCCGTGGGAGAGGAAGTTGAGCGTAGCCTCAGCATTCTGTATGGATTTAAGGTCATAAATGTTAGTCAGGAAGGCCAGTGAGAAGGAGCTTGTAATAGTCGAGATGATAAATGAGCAAATGTACCAGGATTTTGGTTGCTCCCAGAGAGAGGAAGGGACAGATTTTTGTGATGTTACATAGGAGGAAGTGGCAGGATTTGATGAGGGACTGGATATGGGGGGTAAAGTTGAGGGCTGAGTCAAGGGTGAATCCAAAGCAAAGGGCTTAGGTGACAGGAGAGAGAGTGATGTTGTCAACAAAGAGGGTGATATTGGAAGGGATAGCAACATTGGGGGGAGGAAAGATGAGCTCAGATTTGGAGATGTTGAGTTTCATGAAGTGCTATGACATCCAGGTAGTGACAGTAAGTTAGGACGGCAAGAGAGAGATCAGGGGAGGAAAGATAGATTTGCGTGTCATCCGCATAGAGGTGGTATTGGAGGCCAAATGATTGAATGAGTTCACCGAGAGGTGTTCTAGAGAGAGAAGAGCAGAGGGCCAAGGACAGAGCCTTGACTATGGAAAGTCTTGTCCTAATCTGGAAGTCGTCTCCCTTACATTTCCAGGAGAGTAGGCATGTATTCTCTTACTATGTGTGTCTACACTGTCAATCGTGGCTGAAGCTTTGTGCCTGTAAATACCTTTTAATTACAATAAAGACTTCATGAAAAATTTTGTGGTCAAAATGACCAAAATATGCGTAGGGCTTGGCCAACCTGTGGCTCTAAAGGTGCGGTCAAACTACGAGTCCCAGCTTGACCTACCAGCTATCAGCTGGCTATCTACTGGCAAAGCATGCTGGGTGTTTCACAACACCTGGAGAGCCGCAGGTTGGCGAGGCCAGGGCTGGCCTAGACACATAGCAGAGTCAGTTCTATCCAGTCACCAGGAGCCACTACAAGCACACTCTACATTAGCCTGTTAAAGGAAATCGTACCTGCAACCACTGCACGGCATTCGTACTGTTTCTGTAGAGCAGTGTTATTGATATCATACCTGTTATGAAGAGGACAGGCACTGGGGACATGTTCTTGCATGTACTCTACTACTTTTGAATTCCTTTTGAGCTCTAAATGACATGTGTAAAGGTGATCTAATGGGGCATATTTAATAAAGCACGATAGTGCTTTTAACGGGTCATTAAGGTCCCACAGTGTCCTCCGCAAATTTATTAAGGGGGCATCGCAGCAGATATCATGGATATCTGCTGCTTTGCATTCCTCTTCGTTTTTGGGAGCAGTCACCATTCAACAGAATGGTGACTGCTCCTGGCCGCAATCTAACAAGTCCCAAAAAAACATTTTTTTCGGGAACTTGTCATGTTAATGTACGCCAGCTGAAGCTGGCGTACATCATCCGAATTGAGGAAATCTAATGCTGTCAGCTCTGCTCCGGAGAGCAGAGCTGGACAGCGCATGTGTGGAGGGATCACATGATCCCTCCCTGTCACTCAGCGCTCTCTCTCTGCAACTATTGTTGCAGAGACAGAGAGGGGATCTGTGTGCGCATGTCCAGTTCTTGGAACTGGACATGCGCAATTGAAGAGTGAAGAGAAGACCCGAAGACAGCGCTTCCGAAGAGCGGGGTAAGTATGATTTTTTTTATCACTGAAACAGCAGTTTTTCGGAACTGCTGTTTCTGTGCAGGGCTGTACATAAATGTGAGAAGTAGTTCAATCCTTATCATTGCGATAAGGATTGAAAACTACTTTTCACTTTATGTGAATATTGATAAATGTGCCCCTTTATCTGAGATATATCACTGATCCATAGCGATATACCCTGAGATATCTGACACTTCAGAGATCTACTACAAATGTAGTGTTTCTGTTACCTTAGGAGATTTGTAACTTTAAATATTAAACTAGTCTGTCGCTCTATGGTTAATTACCTAAATGTCATAAGTTAACTGGAAGTGTGAGGTCATTTTATTTGAAATTAGCGCTAGTGCCCTAGCGCTTTGTGCTCCTGCATATAAAATGCAGAATTTAACCATATAGTAATACATTGGGTTTAAGAATCCAAGCCACAAAGCAGTGTATTTTCTGACAACTAGTGTGACTTTGATAAATCCGTTCATTACTATTTGCCATTAAACGAGGGGCACACAAAGTGCTAGTCTGACCCTATTCTTAAGTTTGAAGTTTTACTTTGCTATAAAAAAAAAAACGGATAAAGAATTTCTTGCGCATCGTCCGCTAGGTTTGACGTCGAGCACAGATATATGTAGTGTGTTACCTAGACATACTGACGCACATTTAAACTCCTAATAACACACAGGCGCAGCTCTGTCGCTACCGCTCAGTGCCGTACTGGAAATAAAGACATAAGCACGTTCTGACAGGTCCCCTCTCTCCTGTGATCGGGATAAATGATAGCACCAAGCTGGGGGGTATGAAGGGACACGGCTGTTTGAGTCTGACACAACCAATCCATCCAGCTAGAGCAAAGGGAGGGGGAGAAATGAAGAGAGATCAAAGAGGTAAGAAGAAAAGGAAGATTAGGGATGGAAAGACCGACAAGGAAATAAAAGGTTCGGTCAGGTTGACAACACTTGTAATACTATTGTCAATTGTGCATTTTCGAACTTCTTCAATAAAATCGTTTAGGAAAAAAAAAAAAAGGGATCGGTCAGAGAATAATCGTAATATCAGTTGAGTGGGAGATTAAGTGTCTACAGTAGAACTGTATCGCACAAGGTGGGTATAAAAAGCATATGATACATTTAATAGTCTGAGTGTTAGAAGGACCAGAACTGGAGAGAGATCTTCAAAAAATTCTTCTCATGCATTACAGCTGATTTTTAGAGACCAACTTTGTTCCTCCTATTATTTCGATGATACATACGCTCTAAAGTGGATTTCTCCAGGTCTGGAAACTTTTGAATGAAGTGACAACCAGCCAGTAAGACACCTTCATGAAACAAGGAAGGATATGGCCTGGCCAATAGAAGGGAAACTATGTCTTCTGTCAAGTTACACACAAGGAACTCAGAAGCTACACACAGTGGAGGCAGCTGTTTGATTGGCTGAACCAACATTCGTGAGAATTTTGCATCACTTGTCACTACAAACCTGTGAGATTGTGAGTTACATTGTATCCCCAGTGAACTCGTAGGCTACATTTTCGTGAGTATTGGCTCGGACCATTAAATGGCTGAGTAAAGGTGAAGGTTCACGTTAAGTAGATCGTTTGCATCTGATACTAAATGTTTCAGGGATTTAGGCATCCAAAGTTAATATTTTTGAAGTCTTCCTCTTTAGAACTGTGTGAGAGTCTTAAGGTTGGTACTCCAATGGATAAAGTGACAATTTAGAGGCATAGCTAAACCTTACATTGTACTATGTTCTCTAAACCTCTCTGCGTGCAGGCCTGTCGCACGATTAGAACAATGAATATTGGTGGCAGGCCTGTTATATAAACCCATGGGTCATGCTCTAGGAGTAGATCATAGCATCTGCTGCCCCTTCTAGAGTTAATTGTGTACATCCTCATAGAGATCAATTTAGTCAGTATTATTTGCGGGTGGTCACAGTCAGGTGCAAATGGCGGATGATGACTGTCGACCAGCAATAGACCAGCAATAGCGAATCACTCGCGATTGGCTGTTTGTGAATGTTCCGCTGACACTGTCAGGTGCTTTCCTCGTTGCACATATATATATTATGCATTTGTGTGCGTGCTTAAGTATATATTTGTTTTTCTCATATGCAACACGGAGAATCGTGTCTCCTATATTAGAGAGGTTTTGGAAGTTTTATTGATACCTAATAGCAAATGCATATTTTGCAAACAAAACGAACAGTTATAAATGTGGGCATAAGTGTATGTTACTGGTGCAGATGTGCACATATGTCGGGCAGGCAGGGCTGGGGGACATCTGCCACCTTGTCCGGTCCCATAGTGAGCTATCTTGGGCTGGGGCACCTCCATTTTTTTTCCTTTAAAATGTCCCTAATAGGCTGTTGAGTCATGTCTTGCCCCTTGGGCTAAAATGTGCCAGCCCTTCCCTGACATATGTGCCCGCAACTGTGCTTTTTTTTTGTGAATGCGTTGTGCGGCTGTTGTTTTTTGGTTTCATTGCGGCTAACTCTGCATCAGCCTCTAAATAGACTCATGGCTATCACATACAGCCCTATGTGTGCCATATACAACGCTCTGCCCAGCAGGACAACCTCAGGCCTACCATAATCCCATACCCGCTATACACATGCCATCCTCTCACCCTCAATTTTTAACAATCTTCTTACCTTTTTATGGTGGAAAGAAGGGCCGGTGTTATTATTTGGCGCACCGAGGCAGTTGCTCCTAAAACACTGAATGACGGACATGGTGTCAGTCATCCAGTGTTTTTAGTGCCCCTGCGGCACCCACCAGACAGAGCACCGTCCTTTGACACGTAGAAGAAGCAGCCGGCAGCTTGTTACCTGCGAAGCCGCCAGCTTCTCCATGTCTGTGATTGGCGTGGAGTGTGGCGCTTGGCTATGATGTCACAAGCTCCCCAGTCCCAGGAAGAGAGGACGCCCCCCCCCACCTCCCGCCAGCTAAGATTAACAGCGGGATTGCTGGCGTAACACGACACCAGCCCTGGTTGGTTAGTGTTCTCGTCACTTGTTGCCCTGCAGAGCTTGTGGGGCGTCCTTCCAAAGTAATCAGACGGTTTCGGCTAATGAAACTGCTGTCATTTCACGTAGCCGGAGCCACTCTGATTTCACAATGAAACCATACGGCTCCTTAATTGGCTACAAAGCGACGGCGATTTCATCTGATTAAACCAATTGTTGTGACTGGAGAGAGTGGAGCAGATTGACTGCTCAGTTACACAGTGGGGATGAAGCTGTTATAGATGATAATAATAATAATACAATGGGGTTGTTTTGCTTGTTATGACCTCTGTCTGTCAGTCTCTTATCACACATTACAGACTCTCCTCTCTCCCTCTTGTGAAATGTATTGTGTAAACAAAGGCTATGGATAAAGAGTGGTAAGCTGAGGTGGCTTCTATTGATATGTATCATCATCATCATCACCATTTATTTATATAGCGCCACTAATTCCGCAGCGCTGTACAGAGAACTCACTCACATCAGTCCCTGCCCCATTGGAGCTTACAGTCTAAATTCCCTAACACACACACAGACAGAGAGGCATATTAATTACGCGAGCCTAAAAGGTGAAGCTATAGAAATAGAATCTGAGGTTGGAGATATTTGGTGAGAATGCCCCAAACTCCCTTCATACTGATAAGTAATTATTGGCATTTCAAAGGAAAATAGTTGGAGATGAGGAGGTCCCGTCTGACCCATTCCTCAAACACTTAGGGGTATATTTACTAAACTGCGGGTTTGAAAAAGTGGAGATGTTGCCTATAGCAACCAATCAGATTGTAGATGTCATTTGGTAGAATGTACTAAATAAATGACAGCTAGAATCTGATTGGTTGCTATAGGCAACATCTCCACTTTTCCAAACCCGCAGTTTAGTAAATCTGGCCCTTAGTCAATGCAGCCAAGGCCTGTGATACTGGGGAGATCCACATCCCCACTGAAGATAAAATATTGGTGTAAGAGAATAGAGTACAACATGGATGTAGAGGATTTCATCTTGGTCTCCCTGACGCCAAATTTATTTCAAAGTGGTTTTATTAGGATCCAAAAAGACAGATCAATAAATACCTTACATAAATTCTCAAATTCAATTTGTAGAGTGGTTAAAATGCAAATTATACAGAAATGATTTAGATTAGTCAACCAAGAAGGTTAAATTGATCCTGAGATATTATAGACGACACCCCCCCCCCCCCCCCATCTTTCCCCTTTGCGTGTTTTCTCATCTCCCCCAATATTTACATTTACCATAGGGTGACTAGACTGATGAAACTAAGGGGTAGATTTATCAAACCTTCAAAAAAAAAAGTACAGTGGAGGTGTTGCCCATAGTAACCAATCAAATTCTAGTTATCATTTTCTAGACTGTGCTAGATAAATGATAGCTAGAATCTGATTGGTTGCTATTGGCAACACCTCCACTTTTCTTTTTTTCTGAAGGTTTGATAAAGCTACCCCTAAATAATCCAGGATCTGCCCAAACCCCTCCCTATCCGTCCAGAAATGGCCACTTTTGTGTTAAACGCCGCCCTCTTCCATGTACGCCCTAAACCTTTTGAGATCCGCGAATTGGGACTACCCTGCCAAAATCCAGACAGTTTCATTAAGACTACGCCCCAAAATAAGTAAACCCACCACTTTATCCATGACCGTCCTGCGACGGTCGGATCTGTTTTAGACGTACACAACTCCACCTGTGAGTCCACGGTTGATAGGATGCCGCTGTCATATTTGCAGATTAAAGCATTGTCTTACCTGCCGCAGGCTTCAATGGGTTAAGTAAGTCGCAATAATTAGAAAAAAGGTTCAGAGTAAAACATAACCAGTTTTTAAACAAAAAAAAACAACACACTTTATACAAGACTGAAAATATCAAATATAGTTTGACGTAGAGTTATTTAGAGTTACATTTGCAAAAAATTGCATTTATGTTATATGGCATTTATATTACTATGTGAGAAGGAGCCGCTAAGTGCGCTAACCATATAACAATGATACTGAGAGACTTGCTACATAGCCAGGTTTATATACCACTGGGCACACCATGTGACCTGAAGGGCTCACTGTATCTCTGTGTCACAGGCTCTGCAAAATAGATTGTAAGTTTGAATGGAGACGGTCACTGTGTCTGAAACAATATCTGTACAGTGCTGGGTAAAAACTGCATGGATTATATAAAAACAATAAGCAACACTATAACTACTGCAATAATAATAGCATGTTGCTACAACAGGGCCTGATTCATAAAGACACGTATTCTGAGCGCAACCCTCTTTCAGTATTATACGCACGTATTTAGGCTTTGTGTCCGCCCAAATTCAGCAAGGCATGGATCTCAAGATACGTGTGCTTTTGAAATTTGGGGGCAGTTCATCGGACGTAGCAGATTACGTCCAATAGCTGTGTGGATTATAAATTCGCAAAATAACGTACAGAAAAAAAAAACTTGCATTATTATTAACTGTTAATAATAAAGGCGTTAATGTTAAAACTGAAAAAAAAAGTTTTTGGGGGTCTTTTATTCAACTAAATACATTTATCACGATGATGTTCATGTCTACTTAGCATAAAATACATTTTGAACACATGTTATAGCATGCATACGATGCTGTCATCACTACTGCTTGGAACTTAGACTAGCCCTGTAGCTGGTGCAAGAGATACGGCACAAATACACAGAGCCAGATTCTGGTGTGGCTGCATACGGTTGAGTTTGGCGTGCCCCTACTGTATATTCACTATAGCAAAACCATACTTGCCAGCCTTATGTTGGCCGGGTCAGGGAGATCCTGGAGGGCAGGAGGGGTGTATGGGCGGAGGGGGCGGGGCTTTGTGATTTGCGTCATTTTGGACCCGCCCCCGGTGACGTAATGCCTGTTTTGGGTCTTTTTACAGTGGAAAAAGACCCCAAACAAGCATTACATCACTGGGGGCGGGGCCAAAATGACGCGAAGCCCAGCCCCCTCCGCCCATACATTCCGGCTCTAATTTTATTGAAGTGGGCAGATGGGCCAGATTGCTGGAGAATCGCCAGCTCTCCCGGAAGTCCGTGAGACCGACACGAATTTCGGGAGTCTCCCGGACATTCCGGGAGAGTTGGCAAGTATGGGCAAAACTCCCCTTCCCCCGCCCAGTTCACTCCCCAAAATTGTAGGCTATGGTAAGTGTCCTTTGCTTGCGCACGGAACAGAACTGCGATCACGGCCGTATATCTTGCAGTTCTGGGCAGGCGACGAGTGATTTTGCGTACGATACGCTCAAAACCGCGAGATACGTGCCTTGATGAATGAGGCCCAACATTTGGTTATATTTGGTAAAATATACAATTGTAGGAATGTAAGGAAGGTCATCAATCAGACTACATTTAAGTTATCATTTGCATAAAAGAAAACAATAAAAGGAGATATAAATAAATGGTGATGATGATGATATAGATATGTATACTTTAAATACAGTATTGTTACACATTAACCTATTCATTATTCGATGTATCTGAAGTGCGCCCATGCAGACCCTCTGGCATGAGAAGGGTTAAGAGTCTGGGACCTGCTGTAAATGAGAGCTGGTAGCCATGCTCTCGTGTTTAAGGGTAACCCTCAGTCTGAGCCAATTACACGAGCCCCGAGCTGTGTTTAATGGGGCAGCAGTGAAGGTCCAGTGACAGTGACGTTGATCTGCCATGACAGTGTCCTATGGCTGTCCCCAGGGTTATGTGAACTCTGCTGGCTTACTTATTTACTCATCTGCATGGGCTGGCAGCGGTGCCCGCTGGTGCCAGGCTGTGCCACGGCTTGTACTCCCAGCACAGATCCCCCGGCAGGCAGGATCTCTCTAGATACCATTGTGATCTTGAGGAGAGTCAGAACAACCGGAATGAGGGGTGCTGGGGTGGATATTGAGCAAAAATGTTCTTAAATTTCTGGGTGTAGGAGATGCCACATGGTTAAACATCTAATGATTAGCTCTTGTCTATTAGGGAGTCGTCATTTTATTACAGTGGAGAAATCTGAAAATGTTCTTTAGCAACGACTCTAATGCTACGTGCACTATATTCTATTTAAAAATCACTTTTTTGTCCCTTTTTAGTCCTTTAAAAAAAATCATTTGTTTCTGTTTCTTAGGAAAATAGAGACTGGCAGATGCTTTCATTATTTCCTTCCGCCAGGATGATATTCTAATTTTTTTAACGTGGAGCGTTGATTCCATTAGAACACAAAAAGGTGAAAAAAGAAGTACATAATGTGAGTTTTGTTTTTTTGTTTTTAAATTGTGGTGTTTGCTAAGCCATGCCTAGTTTTTACTCGGCATAAAAAAAGACAAACCTATTGGGAATAATGGCGATGTAGCAATATAAAATATGGAGTATAAAGGACAGTTCTAAAGACGTTTCATTCCTCCTGTTTTATAGAACGTTAAAGAATAAGAGCAATCATTGTACTATTGCCAGTGTGCTTTTAAGCTAGCTGCATCTTATGATGATAAAGTAGCCTTATCATGACTACATCATTTTATGCTCTCCCCGTGTTGGCGTGGGTTTCCTCCGGGTGCTCCTAAACTGCCAATGGTTTGGTCAAAACCATCAAAAAAAGGACAGCTTGTTTTAATACCTCCTTCTGATAGGCTAGTTAGCTGAAACATGCTGTTTAAGCTATCTTGCCATTCATAACATAAGACTTATGAATTATTGTGGCAATCATTATTTAATTGTATAATTAACTTATGGGGACAATTTTTATTATTCATTTTATTAAACGGCAATATTATTGTTTTTTTATATTGTAGGGGCAATATGAATATATCATTATATTAAGGGACAATAATATTTGGTTCCTAATGGGGGTAATAATTATTTATGATGTGGCAACACAAACTTAACAAAACCGCAGTTTGATATATTTACCCCCATTTTGTAAGGGGCTGCGATGTTTTCTGGAAAAACATGCTGGGTCTGATTCATTAAGGACAGTAAAGCAAAAGAAATGAGTAACTTTGAACATTGGCAAAACCATGTTGTATTGGAGGGGAAGGTAAATTTAAAATGTGAGGACAGATTTATAATTGGGGTAGAGCATGTCCTAGATCAACTATTAATATCAGTGTAAAAATAAAGCTATAAAGTATTTGCTTCCTACATGAAAAAATAGCTAGTATTTTCCTTATGTGCAAAATAATAAGCTCATTTGCACCCACTGCATTGCAACATGGTTTTGCCAAGGTTCAAAGTTACTAATTTTTTTTGCTTTCCTTTTCGTTAATGAATGAGGCCCTATGCCTTTTAGTGAAAGATACCACATTGTCATGGATTAGAATGCCTTCTGTGAAATATATCATGTTGGGATGGGTTAGAATGTATTTTAGTGAAATGGACCCTGTAGGAATGGGTTAGAATGTAATCTAGTGAAATATGGCATGTCTGGAGGGATAAGAATGCCTTCTAGTGAAATAGTCCCTGTTGGGAGGAGTTAGAATGCCTTCTAGTGAAATAGTCCCTGTTGGGAGAGATTAGAATGCCTTCTAGTGAAATAGACCATGTTGGGAAAGGTTAGAATGCCTTCTCGTGAAATAGTCCCTGCTGGGAGGGATTAGAATGCCTTGTAGTGAAATAGACCCTGTTGGGAGGGACTAGAATGCTTTGTAGTGAAATATAACATGTTTGGATGCATCAGAATGTCTGTTAGCGAAATGTACTGTTTTGGAATGTGTTAGAATGTCTTCTAGAGCAATATGACATGTTGGAATGGATTAGAATACCTCCTAGTGATATATAACATGTTGAGTTGGGTCAGAATGTATTTTAGTGAGATGTGTTGCAATGGGTTAGAATGTCTTCTAGTGAAAACTATTCTGTTGGGAGGGGTTAGAATGCCTTCTAGTGAAATATACTATGCTAGGATGGGTCATAATGTCGTTTAATGAAAGATACTATGTTAGAATGGGTTAGAATACCTTCTAATGAAATATGCCTTGTTGGGATGGATCACAATACATTCAAGTGCAAGATAGGACTTTGGAATGGGTTAGAATGTCTCCTAATGAAAGCGCTACCATGTTGTGATGAACTAAAACATGTCTTCTAATGAATGATACCATGTTGTAAAATGTTAAAACGTCTTATAGTGACTGATATCATGTTGGTAGTGGTTAGAATGCCCTCTAGTTAAATATGCCATGCTTAGAGGGATTCGAATGGCTTGTATCAATTTGCATCAATGAATTAAACTAGCTTGTAATGAGAACAGGTGTTTGCAACTTCGTAGTGTCTTAATCTCTCCTTAAGTAAATAATGACAAATTGTTTCAGAGAACAAATTTGTTCAACTGAGAGCCCGGGGTGGTGGAATGACGGATTCCACCAAACACAAGATGAAAGATTGGAGTCTAGCATCTCACCCACCATTCAGAGCAAAAATTCAGGCAGCTATACAGGGAACAGGATCCCAAACATTTGAAGGTTTGTGCTTTGAAGCTTGTTAATGTATGGGTGTATCACTGTAATACAATTAATGTTCATTCAGACTGGTTTATGGAAAATACAAGCTGCTTTTTATGTGATGTATCAACAAATATTTTTTAAAAACAATTTTTCTATGAACTGCAAGCTTGTGTCATGCAAAACTATAGGCTTGTATGCCATAGACACCCCAGCTTATGTCAGAACATGTAAACACATGCTTCACCCCTAGGGGCACTGTGGCAGAGATTATTTGGGTTTAACTCAGGTTCCAAGGGAGAGAGTGCCATGTGACGTAGGTTTTACAGCAACTGCTTCCTAAGTGTGGAACAAGCTTTGCCGTAATTCCTACTCTGACTTTTTTGGGGGTTTATAAATACCCACCTACAACTTTAACTAAATACATTGGTTCATCTTTGTGACTTTCTTGTTTCACTACTAAACATAAAAACTATGGTGAAAAACAGAGTTCTTTATCTTCTATGCCCTTTGATAGGACACAACCCAGCTCCGCACATTGGATACAGTTGTGTCCACAGAGCTGTTTTGTGTCATATCCAAAAGCTACAAAAATAACATGATATAAAAGCATTAGTGAAAAATAGAAAAGCAACAAAGAAAAATAGTTACAGGAGGGTTAAGATTTTCTGGAGCTGGAAAACCCAATTTGGCAAGATCATAAATAGATCATAACTTTAAATACCTCACTGTATGTAGGACAGTTTCACCAGTTTCTAAATACAGTAACATTTCGTTTCCTCCCTGGCAGAAGTTTTATTTTGTGCAGAGACAATGGGAGTTCGTTATTAGCAAAGTGCAAATGTGTTACTCCTAGCAACCATCAATATATTTTATTTCATTGTACATCTTGCACTAAGTCAGACAAAGCTAATTGCTTTTCATTTTAACTTTGGTAGTGAAAATGATGGACAGGTTCATGAAATGATAAGGATTCACAGAAAGAAATGGTGAACACAGTCAGTTGCCGTCAGTCGGCTACACACAACTCGTGCCCAATGATTAGAATGTTTCTAATGTGTGAGATCATTGACATTATCTCTTGGTATCTTCATCCTGTTATATACTTTTAATAAGCGAGACCTCCTCCAATTTAGTGAAATGTAACTGCTTTTAATAGGTCAGATACTAACAAGTGTTATATATATATATAATAATCGACAGACTACTTCTTTAGTAGTGAGTGTCTCATGATAGATATCTTTTACATCGTGTGGCATAAAAGTTTAACATATGAGTTACAACATAGTTCACATATTCCATCTTCTTATCTTTATATTTCAATAAATAGACAATTATGGTAACAAACTCTTCAATCACCTTTTAATGATATTTAGTATGTGTAAGTTCTTGAGTCAAACAAGTGAGCGTGTCCTACGTTGCCTTGTGCTGAGAGGGAACGTCTTCAGGCTGTGCCCTGGTGTAATACTTGTCTACCACTGAGGGTTTTTTTTAGGAACGTATGGGTTACGCCATAATGATTAACACAGTGGGCTGCAGCTCTCTTGTTACAAGCTGCAGATCTGTCACAGTGAGGTGGCTGAGTCTTTACGTTGAACCGAGAGCACTGTGCTTCTGGTGTCCTCTATGTCACGTCCCTTCGAGTTGTATACAGCAATATAAGGGTTGAAGACGGGCCAAGCAGCATCACAAGAGTATTAACCGATTCAGTGCAAACGTAAGCTTGCAATATGCAATAGCTATAGAGAAAGGTATAACTTGGAGGCTTGGGGCAAGAGTACAGATGACAATCTAGGGATGTTCGGAGATTTCACACGTTCTCCATTTGAAGACGGCCTCTGCCAAATCCTACACCAATACCTCCCCCCTCCTCCTGTACAGCGACCGGTGGCTGAGCAGCACCGCTACTACCAACTCTTCCGTCTGGGCAGAGGAGCACACTGGAGTCGGCTTCACACTTTGTTGGACGGGCATAACACGTTACCAGTTCTGGGGGCAAAAGTTCCACTTTGACCACCTGTTTAGGTGAGCACTCAGGGGGTGGAGATGTTTGTGGTTCTTCTCTCAATGGAATTGTTTCTGGATCTTTGCCTGTATCTTCTGCCTTCTTAATAGAAAGATCTAATGGCCCCTCGTGCGGGCATGCTGCCTTCTCTAGAGCCTGGTGGATATGCAGGAGCTCGAGTCGTATCTTACCGAGTTGCTCTCCCAGAGTTCTTTGTCGACCTCTGTCATCAGAGGTCAGATTCGCCAGTCTCCGCTCTACCTTTCCATATTCCTCCAGGGTCCTGGAGAGGTCCCCAATTAGCAGAGATGCATTGACGACCACAGGTTCTGAGCTTTCACTAATGGCCTCAGATCCTCGTCTCCTCTTGCAGGCGATCCCCTCCAGAATGGGGCTTTTCTCTTGCCAGGGATCAGGCGGTGGTATAGGAGAACAAGTGCTGAGGAAGGAAACAAGACAGATGATGATTGTAGGTCTGCTTTCTGGAACTGAGCACCACCCTGCTCTAGGCATCTTCTGTAGGACCCTATCCTGCCTTGTGAGTTCAATGATAGTGATATTGTCTTCTACTAGATATACCAGTTTTATATTGGGAAGCCTTAAGTGGAGTAAGACAATATTATTATTTGTTTGTACAGTAAGATAGAACTAGACAGAGACTAAACAACCAATGTTTTCACATGAGACAGAAGTAGAAGAAACCTTTCCACCAAAACTAATGTCTTGCCCCATAATGGACCTCTCAGCATTAATGTGCTCATTATAAGTCATGTTGATAAATGTGGTTGGAAGATTCCGTATTGCTGCTGCGAGAGTTTGTGGTCCTCTTGTGACTGCAGTAACTAGGTCAGTGTTGCCAAAACTGACCCAGCCACTCAGTCCCAAATGGGTGGTAAACTATGGTTAGCATAAGAGAGTCTGTCCCATTTTTCGTTTTATTGTCTTGGTTTGTATAAATAAGGTGAGCAGAGATGATCATGGCTCAGTAAACTGAGGTGTACATCAGATGTCTGCATATATGAACCATCACCTTTAAAGACATGATTTTTGTCTATATTTATTTACAGCAACACTATTTTCTGAAGGCTCAGGTCAAGACCATAGAAGAACAATTCAATCTTGTGTTATTTGTGTCATGTGTCTAAACATAAAACAATGACATTGATGTCCTGTTTGGCCCCACTTCAAGTAGGTCAAATTGTGCGTATCCTGTCATTTAGCCGGTGGGACTCATAAATGCTAGTTGTATTCAGATTTTTTTAGCATGCATTATAAAAATATTATTATATGATAGTAATAATACCTGTTATGGAATGTTCTGTCTCCTTCCACCAAAGATGTTGTCTGTTCAATCACCACATCTTGCCCATCTCTTTTCAACCAGGGTTTCTTCTTCACACATCTTGTAGGACTTGTCTTTTGCCAGGGAGACACTTCAGGACTTCTTTTCTGAGTAGATATTTCATTAGGTCTGGAGGTTTGGACTCCATAAACACCTAGAATCTCTTTCTGCTGTTGAATGATTTCTCTCACTGTCTGGGGAATCCATTTCCCTTCCTCTTCTGTTTTGTTGTGCGCCAGTGTTGGGTTTTGTGACTTGTCTCCAGGTCCCCAAGAGATGGTGCTGTTCGCTTCTGGGGATTTGAGTAGGCAGGTCTTCAGAGGTTCCACAGGTGTCTTTGCCTTTGGCATAGAAACAAATGTGGTAGCTGGTTGACCTTGGTTCATTGGCTTCCCTGATGCTATTTTTGTTTCAGATGCGCTAAAGGCATGCTCAAACAGCAGTGGGTAATAGAACCTTGGAAGATATGAGGAGCGCTCTGTGTTCTGTAAAGTTTGAAAGTGGGTAGAATGTGACGGGTGCATTAGTTGAGCTGTGGATGCTAAGAAAGGCAGCTGTGCTGTACCACTCGTCATGGTGGGGTTCAGATATGAGAAGAGGTTGGTGTTTAGTGGATAATTGAGGCCTAAAAGTGAGAGACCCTGGTGTTCTTGATAATCGGTGTATGTTGGGGGTGGGTAACAAGGAATGATATTTGGCCCACCACACCCTACTGATGTTTCCGTTCCACCTTTCTTAAGTGTATTGGTCAATAGTTTCCACTGATCCACCCGTGACCCTCCAAGGGTGCTGGAAGCTTTCCTGGACACCTTGGCAAATCTGTTTTCCTCTCTCTCCTTTTCGCCCTGACCTTCTAATGAGAACACATCAGTGATGATGAAATCTGGCTCCCCCTCTTTGGTCAACATCTCCCTTTTGCTCTTTGACCCCGTCACATTTGAATTCGGTTCGGTTTTGCCTACATTGGCCTGTAGAGATGGAAAGATCTTGCTTTTCTCCTTCTGAGCTTGGCTCACCGCTTCCTCCTCCTCTTCTTCTGGTCTCTCATCCTCGTCCTCCAGGAAACTCTGGACCTCAGAAGATGCTTTCTCACCAACCTGTCTAGCTTTGGTAGCGCTCATGCCTGTGGAATCACAAGCTTCCTGCTTGTCTAAGTTGCCATCCGTGTCTGCTTCCTGGTGTAGGTTCATTTCAGGGATGAGGAAATTGCTCTTTTTGTAAGGCCAATCTGACTCTATAAGAAGGGACAGGGAATTCTTGCACAGACTGTATTTCATGTGGTTATAGAGGTGTGATTTCTCCATACAGGTAAAGGGGCACTGAAAGCATTTGTAGTTATAGGGCTTTCCCCATGGCCGGGGGATATAATGAGGTTTCTTGGGCTTGCGTTCTTTATGTTTACAGGTAGAGTTCAGCTTACATCCACCGTCTTCCTCTTTCGACATTGCTTGTGACCTAATCTCCTACAGCCGATTTTCTTACGAGATAATTTTTTACACCTGTTGTGTCATTCAAGCAGTCAACCTGCAGTGAGAGAGTACATAAATTAAGAGCCCTTTGTCATGAGCTATAACATGTATTCCCTATTATATTGTAGAAAAGCTGAGCTTGGCGAAACCATTTCAGCAATTTAGTAAATGCGAGAGTGGAGGAAACAATATTTAAAGATTTTGATGCAGAATACAATAAAATGCAAACTGAACATTTGAGAAGAGAGATAATAAAAGTATGTCATGCAGCAAATTAAATAAAAAGAAAAATGCAGAAAAAGTGATGTATGGCCAACATTGAAATTAAAGGTAAGCAGAGTAATGGAAAGAGTGCAGCAAAGCCAGTGGTGCCGGAGATCAGGTAAAGGACTATACATAAAATATTGGAGCGTACTTAATAGAATGGCGTAAAACACTAAATTGAAAAACTATTGAGAATTCCATAAACATGACAATGGAATTCTCAGGAAACTCCACTTTTGCGCCAGTTCTTCTTTACTCCACTTTCATAAATGTTCCCTCATGGAGTGTTACCGTGAAAAGATGAAAGATATAGGAGGAAGAGACAGGTGTTTGAGCTGCGGTCTCTGAAAACACTTCTTAACATATCTTCTTGGTCTGTTGGATTCCTCTACCTGCCACAAGATATTACTTCCACTGGTCTGTCAGGCTAGGCACGGGGGGACGTGCCTCAGGGTAACACAGCATCAGGGACCCTGCACCTGTGCAAGGGAATTACTGTATCACTGCACAGTCTCACACTGAGGGCAGCCTCTAACCAGCCAGGGGGGAGAGAGACAGGCAGAGAGGAGAAACAGGAGGGGAGCGGGGAGAGAGAGACAGAAAAGACTAGAAAATTTGGCAGATGGGGGTGAGAGACTGGAAAAGTTACAAAAAATAAAAAATAAAGAAGAGAAGGTAGTACAATCATATGAAGAGAGAGAAATCACTGAAGAAATAAGAGATGGGTGAAAGGATAAAAGAGAAAAACACATAAGAGACACGTGAGGACTGAACAAGAGTACAACGGAGAGGGAAAAAGTGTAAACTGATAGAAGCTCCTGGAATACCGAAGTAGGGATCGGAAATAATATCATGATAAAGAGTGATCTGGCGGATCCCATTGTTAGCAAGATGGACACGGGGGCACAAGGTGTGACAAAGTGGACCATGTAATTAATGAATAGTATAGCGATGATATGGATATAGAGGAGCCGAAGAGTGCAAAGCCAGTTCTAGGAGACTGCAGAGAAGAAAACATTAACGTGTAATTTGCTGCTATTCAGCATCATTCGATAGTGGTGTAATAAACCCAATTTGACCATGATCCACCCAGCTCTCCTTATCCATTGCTCTATTTCTGCATATCTTTCCTTGGGGGTAAAATAGCAATATAGCTAATTAGAGCCGGAGAGACGTAGTGAGTGTCAAACTAGGTTAACAACTTAAGATGAATTATTATTAATTAACACATGATGTCAGCTATCCTTCAGATAGGTGGTTCTTAGTCACCATTTTTTGTGGGGTTAATTGGATGAGATCTTGTGACCTACGAACTAAGTGCAAGTAACCTGCCTCTCATGATGCTGGGTAGTCGGACCGCTGTGTTACCTGACGACACAGTTGCTGCATCCCTCAAATGCATTTGATTTGACTGCACCAGTGTCATGCAATTAACTGCGCCCATTCAATTCAATGAGCATTGCGTATATCGCGTTATTATTATCACACGATCTAAGGCGTGATAATGTTACATCACAATATTTGCCTTTCTAAAGTGCAGACAAGTTATATATTTATTATGGTTTATTAAGATTGCGCCAATCAAATTGCACAGATAATTTTTAATGATTCACATTGGTCCCTGACACATAGCAGCTTATAGTCTAAATTCCCTATAGGGTTCATTTTGTCAGAAGCCAGCTAACCTACCAGCATGTTTTTGGACTGTGGGAGGTAACCCATGCAAACACGGGGAGAACATACAATCGCCACAAAGATAAGGCCCAGGTTGGAATCGAACCCATGACCCCACCGCTATGAGGCAGCAATGCTAGCTACTGTGCCACCATGTATACTTGTAGGTACACAAATGGCTATGGTAGTATGTATAAGGAATGAGAAGGGCATTATTTCAGTAGTACTACAGGCAGCAGAACTGCGAGCCCTGGATACAGGTTAGGTGACAGAATGATTGTGCAGAACAGCACAGAGCATCCTGAACTGACGAGGAGTCGGAGCAGTGCAGGGAGTCGTAGAGCAGACTCCTGGAGAGGGGTTACGTTGCTGCACACAGATTGCACCCCGGGGGGTGGCACGGATGGCAGTGGGGGAGGACATGCCCATTTCCTGCAGCAGCTGCTGGTGAGAGAGCCTGGTACAGTCCCATTTTTCATATTCCACAGTTTGATGCCACAGGCTGCTCCCAACAACTACCAAATGGTGCGGCCTCCTGTGTGCGGGGCCCCTGGGGGTCAGAGAAAGACCCCTGCGGGAGCACAGACTGCTGGTTACATCCTGTGCACCAACATACAGAACATTGCTAACCCTCTCCCTGCCATTACCCACCAATCATCATATCCAGCTCTGAAAGAGACAGGAAGACACAGGAGAAACTACAATATATTAAAAATGTGTTTACTAGTATCAGATTTTCCCCTCACCTTCTAGTATAATTTAAAGAGAAAACTCTCCTACTGTCTTTCATAGTTCATACAGATCAGTGTTTGTGAACTACCAACTTTTTCCAGGGTGTCTCTTCTGGGCTATACAAATATCTGCTTAGGGTTCCGTTAGAACCTGTTTGGATCTGGATGTTCTTTATGGTATAAAGTGCATTAACGTTTAACACTGTTTTAAGAAGGAGGATTGGAGCATATCTGAATATGTCCCTATTTTTGCACTATAGTATTTTTAGTCGCACAAAAGAAGCAGATTTTGCTACCGTCTTGGAGGCAGCAGAAGTAGTTTAAATTTGATGCCTTTTGCTCAATCTAGGTTCATTTTATAGAGGAGATGTCAGACATAGATAAACCGGTTCTCCCATTACTGGAATATGAGTATGTGGTATAAATATGCACAGGTTAGTTTGGCAATGCACACTGACATTTTTCAACATCCGTAAAAGACATGTATTTTTTAAGATTATGGGCTAGATTTGCTAAACTGTGGGTTTGAAAAAGTGGGGATGTTGCCTATAGCAACCAATCAGATTCTAGCTTTCATTTATTTAGTACTTTGTACAAAATGACAGCTAGAATCTGATTGGTTGCTATAGGCAACATCTCCACTTTTTCAAACCCGCAGCTTAGTAAATCTAGCCCCATGTGAATTATCTGTTCCTACACCTTTTATACAAAAAAAATAGAGAGTTTGCTTTTGTAGAGTAACTAGGAATGCATAGGATTTAAGGGGTAGTACCATTTAATAAATGACAATTATTGGCAGTTTGGGAACATTTCTATTTCCTAATTTATAGTCAATATTGATTTATACTTTGAGTGACATACTGACTAATATATCTCATAGCTTAGTAACTTAAACCTTAAAAAATATGGAGAAATTGCTTGATACCAGAGACTACAGGAAAGTTTTCTCTGCACAATGATAATGAAATACTCTGCCTTGCTCTGTGTGATTTAGAAATTCCTATATATTCCAATTTTTCCATTGCCTGATATCTTGATACAATGGGTAATATCATCTCCACACAATTTGGAGATGCCTCCAAAATGCTTTATATCTACCACCACATCAAATTAGGACAAAATTCTCATTCTCAGCATGGTGGGAAAGTGGTCAGCAGTGCTGTCTCTCAGCATTAGGGAGTTTAAATTCCAATCAGGGCCCTATCTGCGTAGGGTTTGTATGTTCTCCCTGTATTTGCGGAGTTTCCTCCGGGAGCTCTGGTTTCCTCCCGCGCTCCAAAGTTTTAATTGGCTTCGAACAACATTCACCCTGGTCTATGTGTGTGGTAAGAAATTTAGATTGTAAGCTCCATTGGGGCAGGGACTGACGTGAATGATTACATATATTTCTGCGTAGTATGATTTGGTGCTATATAAATAAAATAAGAATAAAATAAATATAACATTGTATAAACTATTATTTGATATAGATATATAGACCCACACAGAATTTGGAGATTTCTCCCTGTTTGATATCTAGAACCACACAGGACAAATAGATTTTTAATTAGTTGACACTAAAGTCTGTAATTAAGGGATATTTCTCTCATTTTTATTATTGTACATTAGTCATGAGTAGATTGTTCATCTATTGAAAGATAACATCAGATATGTCAAATTACACGATAACTTCAATAGAATTTGTTGAAATGTCTCCTCTCTGAATTACTGCAATAAGGTTCATGTATGATTTCTAGAGGTTAATGCTGATAGATAATATCCTACAGGATGAATGCACAATTTCACTGCTTGATAACTAGAATCACACTGAATAACTACAGTACTATCGAATTGAGATGTAGATAGCTAAATTCTCAGTTACCTATCATGTCTTGAAAGGCAGAAAAACAAAGAGCTACTGACGATTGTTATTTCTACATAGCTAGAGAAACAGATTTTACTGTCACAATATTTTGTACCACTTTGCAGCCAGGCAAACATAGAATTTGAGAGTTATTATATCTTGATACCTATTAACAATTAGGTTGGTTAAGTGTGTGTGTGTGTGTGTGTGTGTGTGTGTGTGTGTGTTTAAAAACAACATACAACAAACCCACTGGTCAACTAAATAGTTTAGAAATATTATCTGTTTGTTTTAGGGAATAAAATACATTGCTGAAATGTTTATTTAAAGTTTATGCCATATCCTAATCAGATTGTATATGGGAAGACTGGTTGTTTCTGGGTTATACAATTTGTTTGTTTAAGGATAAGATCTTTCAAAATGTCATTATCCCAGTTGTGCTAAGACTGTTTATCAATCTGATAGTTTGATGAAGGAATTGGCAGACCAGAAACAGACAAACTGTTTTTTAGTTTCTGATCAGATATACACGGCTGTCTACAAAGGTCTCTGAAACGCCTAAATGTGACTGACTCCTTCATTTCATAGAATGTCGCCCAACACTGAGTTAAAAAATGACATGAAACTTATTCACTTTGACAAGTATAATGACATAAAATTGAAGAATGGTAAATCATTTTTGAGATTTATAATACTTGAAGAGCAGTTTCACATATATCCGATATCTGTGTGATTGGTAACTGGTAATAGTAGAGAATAACTGTCTGAGACCTACAATCAGAGAGAATTTGAAGATGTCTCATTGCTTGAGAACAAGGAAGATGTACAACTGAAGGAGTCATGTCTCATGGCTAATACACAGGATTCTAAGTGCAGAATACCATCAGAAATATATAATACTGCTCTATAAAAAGTAACGCTCTTTAATATATACACACAATATAATGCATGGTACTTGTTATTGGTGTGTATGAAAATGCATATATGTGTGTGTGTGTATATATATAAATATATATATATATATATATATATATATATATATATATAATCGATAGATAGTAATTAAGCAGTTATTTTTACACTTGCAACCATAAATTGAACTTAATCTAAAACAATTTAACCATCGAAAATTGTTTCTTTGCTTGTTATTCAAGCTTCAGGTTCCTATAATTCTGGGGCGAGAGTTATTTTATACATCACAAATATAAGTCAGGCATTAAACTGGAAAACATTTTCTATGTCGTACTTCAGAGATCACATTTTCAGTGTGGAAATGTAACCTCTGCTCCCTAGCTTAGTTTAGTTTTTAAAAACAATTTGAAATTTAGACAGACAGGCTTGTTTGAAGTTTTGTCTGTGTACATTTCTCTCTGTCTATATATCTATATATCTATTTATATCTCTATATTCTATCTATCTATTGTATCTCATATGTATCTCATATCGATCTCTCTATATCATATCTATCTATCTCTATCTCTCTATATCATGTCTATCTCATATCTATCTATCTATCTATCTATCTATCTCAAAAATCCCATCATTGCATCTACCATCTATACCTGTATCTGTGGATGTATACGTGTATATTAATTATACATTTGCATAGTTTTCTGTTACTTCTTTTGCATTAAGATAGTTTGCAATAGTTATCTTCTCCTAACTATAGTTTACTATGTATAATTGATTAGATTTTCACATATTAAATAACAAAATAAAAAAAATAAAAAAAGAATTAAATAACATGTACCCATTGTAATGCCAACAACCAATTCCATCATGTTCACTGTTAATATTCTATTAGTAAATATTAGTATTTGGCAATCTGTTCTACCACCATCATTTTCTTCCCAGGTTTACATAAATATGCCTACAGATAAGAGGAATATGGTTATCATTACACATTAACATATATTATCTTTATCTACAGCTGAAACGTATGACACACACAAGCTTAAATACATAGTAAAAAATATATATCTTATTTGTGGCATTTGCAGATGAATGTACATTTTGCTTTACTGACTTATTTCCAAACCACATTTTAAAATGCTGATATGAATGATAAGATCCATTAAATATTTTTAAAAAGTAATGGGTGAAATACTTACATTGATGTGCAATATCCACAGTTCAACTCTTTTCCCTGGTTCCTCAGCCTCATAAAAATCTGCTGATTCTTCAATGTAAAAGGACAGGAGTGGTCCCTCCCTCTCTGCAGCTGATTTGTCGATCCAAACTCTATACTCTTCCTAAAGGAGGAGGTTCCTAAACCCCCCCAAATAATATAGCATTAAACTCTCCAGGATGTCTTCAGAATATTATTTCCGTTCAATACTACTTTTAAATATCAACTGTATTTTCTTTGCTCACAGTCAAACCTTTAAAAGGAAATCTTCCTTTGCTGTAGGATTTGTGTCCATGATATTTCCATGGTATATATCAGAATAATCCCTGTGATATCAGAAGAGGTTAAAGGAAGCATGAAGCATTCTGCATCCTATTAGTCAAATCTTGGAGCCAATTCCACCTTGTGAGGAACGTGCAGACAGTGAGATATAAAGACATTACACAAAGTTAGACAAAGTTTGGTTTCTATCATACAATTCTAAAGACTTTTCTAATGAGTTACAAATAAAACAACCAGAACAACAGTGAGATATATAAGTATTCATCCCCTTTTTTTTAATGCTTTCACTGTGTCACACTTGAGGGCTTTGAGAACGTCCCGAAAGGTTGCTCAGGTTAGTGCTACCCTCCTAGAGGGGTGCGGAATCTAACGGAAAGGGAGGTGTTCACTAGTGAGTATGGGCTTAGCGGCTCACTAACCACAGGGCGCAGTTCTTACAGAGGGTCACGAGCGAACCTGGAAAGAGAACCTAGTATGCAGGGACTGGAGATACAAGGGAGGGATGGTGGGCGTGGGAGCCCTAGAATCAGGATGACCGAGAGGTGAGATGTTCTGCAACTGTGGTTGCCATGGAAGTCCTGTGGAGCTGGGAAGCCCCTAGAATCAGGATGACCGAGAGGTGAGATGTTCTGCAACTTGTCTGTAGCAGAATGAAGCACCAGAGCGTAAGGCACAGACTAATAGCGAGACCTTCCAGCAGACAGTCAGGAAACAGTGAAGATGAATGGAGGAATATCACAGCACCGGGATACTGCAGATAGCGTAGAGAAACAGGAGCCAAATCCTGAGAGCGACTGCTCAGTAGGACAGACCTGCAGATCTGGCACCATTTGTCTGTAGGAGGTGTCTTTTATAGTAGAGCAAGTCAGCTCATTGGCCAGACAGTTTGATTGGTGAATATGCCGGGTCCGCGCATGCGCAGAACCCGGCAAAATGACGACCGCACAGGAGAGCCATGGCGTCTGTCCAGAGAGGGATGCCACCCACGATGATCAGCGGGGGCACCCGTCAGTGATCAGCAGGTCTGAGTCGTGACACACTGTCACCTTTAGCTGACATTACAGCATTCAGTCTATTTGGTTGAGTCTGTATCAGTTCTGCACATCTGGACACAGCAATTTTTCCCATTGTACAATATTGCTGTGGCACGATGGTTAGTATTGCTGCCTCACAGCGCTGGGGACATGGGTTAGATTCCAACCTTGGCTCTAACTGTGTGGTGTTTGTATGGTCTCTATGGATTTCCTCCCAGAGTCTAAAAACATACTAATAAGTTAATTGGCTTCTGACAAAAATTTACCCTAGTCTGTCTGTGTGTGGTGGTAGGGAATTTAGACTGTGAGCTCCAATAGGGTGAGGACTGATGCCTATATAAATAATAATAACATAATTACACTGATTTTTAATGGTATTAAGGTCTGGACATTCCAGGACATTTCAATTTTTGTACTCCAATGTGACTTTTGATGTTTGCTATGGGCCATTGTACTGCTGGAATATAAATCTTGTTCCTCCTGGGTCTCTTGCAGACCACAGCATTCTTTTCTTTTAGATTTGTCCATTTTGTGTTCCATCCATTTTTTCATCTGTTTTCCAATATCTGAAGCAGAGAAGTATCCGTATAACATTATGCTCTCACCACCATGCTTCATGATGTTCTTGGGAGGATGCTCAGTGTTAGGCTAAACATAGCTCTTACTGTTGCAGACAAAAAAGTTCACTCTTGTTTTCCTCAGACCATATACTCTTCCTCCAAGTGGAATGAGGCTTCACTCTGTTCTCCTCGGACCATAGACTCTTCCTCCACTTGGTATGAGGGTTGACTCTGTTCTCCTCAGACCATATACTCTTCTTCCACTTGGTATGAGGGTTTACTCTGTTCTCCTCAGACCATAGACTCTTCTTCCACTTGGTATGAGGGTTCATTCTGGTCTCCTCAGACCATATACTCTTCCTCCACTTGGTATGAGGGCTCACTCTGTTCTCCTCAGACCATAGACTCTTCCTCCACTTGGTATGAGGGTTTACTCTGTTCTCCTCAGACCATAGAATCTTCTTCCACTTAGTATGAGGGCTCACTCTGTTCTCCTCAGACCATAGACTCTTCCTCCATGTGGTATGAGGGATCACTATTGGTCTCCTCAGACCATAGACTCTTCCTCTACTTGGTATGAGGGTTCACTCTTGGTCTCCTCAGACCATAGACTCTTCCTCAAAATAGTATGAGGATCTCCCGCAAGCTTTATGGCAAACTAGGAGAGATTTGAGAGTTTTCTTTAGTAACAGTTTTCTTTTTGCCAAAGGGCTGCTTTGTGAAGTGCCCGGACTATTGTTATCCCATAGACAGTTTCTCCCATGTCTACCATGGAAGACTTTAACCATGGCCACCATAGACCTCTTGGTGGCTGCCCTAACAAGTGCCCTTCTTGCTCGGATGCTCCATTTTGGGGGACAGCCTGTTTTAGACAAATTTGCAGTTGTGCCATATCCGCTAATACAATACATATGTAATTAAATGATTGCCTGGTTTGTATTTGTAATTAATAAAAGCTTTGGCATTGTTTTTTTTCACATTTTAGAGTACTTTGTCTTAAATAATCAATATTAAGAATTCACAATTAAAAAAAATTTGATTTCATGATGTAAAAAAAAGTAAAATGAATTAATTACACCTCTACCTTTCCATTCCTAGGTGTAAGTCATATATTCCTCCACCATCACTCATTACGCTTACAATGTCCCACACACATTCCTATAATACTTCTATCAATGCTGTTGCCGCCATTGTTACACTATGCCAGCATGCAGGGAGAAGGTAATAGTAACACTGCACATTATTTCACATTACTGCATGTAAGTAGAACCTATTCTCTGGGGTACAACGTCTAGTTCCGATATCTTTATCTTTAACCTGCAGCAAACTGACCCAGGACAACTTCCTTCCCGTCATGTCTGATAGTTACCTGCTGACACTCCCTGGGCCGACTTGCCTGGCATCTGACCTGTTTTCTCTGGGTATAGTCATGTTATCCAATCACCTAAAATGATTGAGTTTTACAGCATTCCACTTCTTCATAACTAGCAGCTGGAGCGGAACGGAAAAAAAAATCCTTGTTTATAAAATATCATATCTGGGTTTCAATCATTTACCTGGCTAATATATTTATAACTCTTGCTCGGGGCGTTTTTAAGAAAATAATTAGTCCTTGTCCTTATCTGGCTGTACATTAGGGGGCAGGTCAGAGAGATGGCTTTGAAGCAAGAAAAATGTGGTTTCCCATTTTATTTATTTATATTTTTATAATTTGTTTTAATTTTTGACCCCGTAGCATTCAAAGTAGACCTATCGCCTATAACACACTGGAGGCCACGGTTCTGTGGGCTGTTAGTGTTTAGGACAAGACAGCCAATCAATTCACTAGTGGAGGCCAGTGTATTGAGGGCTCAACCAATACTGAGTAAGTATGCAGCCTATACACTCACTGGTTCTAACTGTCTGCATCTTGCACGTTCTGCACCTCTCACACCAATTCAACATCTCTTTCTCTTTCTTAAGCTGGTCATCACCAACACCGATAATGGGTCCTTTTCCCAATATTGCAATTTGTGTAGATTGCGGCTGGATCTCATCCAAATTTGCCACCCACGCGAGTGTGTAAACTGAACAATAATCTTGTTGCTCATTTCTTGGTATCTTTATATAAACACATTCATTGTCTCATATAAGTTGAAAAATCAGCATTAAAATGCTTAATGGCTGATAACCTTTCCTTACATTATACTCATCGTTTTAACCATAACCATAATAAACACACAACAACTTAAATGTGGGGAAAGTAACACGGGATTTATTGCCAGGTTTGGTGGTGGAGAAGGAGCAGTCCGAGTCGACATCCGCCAGGCCAACCAGGATGCCCCAAGCCTTCCAGGGGGCATCCGCAAATGGGGGACAACCACACACCCCAAGGCGCACATATCTACCTAAACGGGGCTACCGCCCCGGGCACTACAGAACCCTCCCCTTTTCTAGGCTAACGGAAGCAACCACAAGTCAACCCGCTCGGGAAGTACTTGGACCGAGACTAATAGCCTATTCCATTTGAAAACAGGTGGGTTAAGCGTGCCCGATACCATCATGTGCCCTTACCACTGGCCGTCGACTGTACTGCGATTTCCGGCCACTGCTACTCCAAGATAACCACCACCACAAAAACTGTACCGGTACAGGATCACTGCAGATGACCATCTTTGTTGATCCATAGGGAGGGAGGGTGGGCAACGTCCAGCAGTGTAAGAGATGGATTCTTCTCCGCCTATCCCATATATAACCTCCGTAACTCCTCCCCATGACTCATCCGGACGTCATGAGCAGACCACCCAATTTAACCCCCAGAGTACCAATACAGTTCAATACAGCCTTAGCTTTTATTATCCCTCGAGCTTATATACAGCCCTCTGTTCTTATTCTTTCTGAACACATTGACAGCTAGTAATGCCAATAGAATGCAGGCGTAGAGTCACGACATGCTTACGAATGTGACAATCATATAATATGTAATAAATGCAATGAAAGCACTCATGGCAAGTGATTTAGGTCGGCTGCTGAGAATTAGCTACCTGTAAACAGTAATATTAATCTGGTTAGTTTTATTTTATGTCCTACAAGTGATTTTTTTTTATGACGTGCAAAATGACTGATGTTGAGCATTGCGCAATTATGTTGTAAAAGAAAAAATAGTAATGTAGGAATTGAGAAACATGTAAAAGACACAGGCTCTTGAAGGGTTAACTCACGAGGCTCTGGAGATGAGATGGTTAATGGAACTGCCGTCTTCCTAGGAACTTGGTTAATGGAATGATGTTCCGTAGATACTGTGGGACTGAGACTAACAGGTTTCACAGTGCAGTTCTCAACAGAATGTCCCATCGGAGTCCAGGTCATAAACCTTTATTTAGCAGGCCCCAGGAGCTCCAGTCTCTCTCTTTCTCCTTGTCCTTGATAATGTGATAACATTACCTGTGCTGTTACTACATGGACGGTGGACCTGACAGTGGGAGAGGGCTGTCAGCTTTTGGTGTTCTGAGAGTCAGGCTGGGTACACACTACAGAAAATTTCTCCCGATGCCATATGGTTAATGATTTCACCAACGACTGATAGTCCCGATCAGCATGCCGATTCATGTGTACTAGAGATGTTCACTGACCCCCGTGTTTTGGTTTTGGATCTGGATTAACTTCGGGTTTTGGCAAAACCGTCCTCGTGTGCTTTGGTTTTGGATCCCGATTTTTTTTTTTTTTTCTAAAATCCCTTTTTTTTTTCTTTTTTCTTTTTTGCTAAAATCACATAATTTGGCTCTTTTTTTATCCCTACATTATTATTAACCTCAACAACATTAATTTCCAATCATTTCCAGTAAATTTTTGTCAAGTGACAAGAAAACTGCTACCCCTCCTGTTTCTGTGTGACCAATGGCACTGGAGACTGGAGAGTGCTAAGAACACTGCTACCCCTCCTGTTTCTGTGTGACCAATGGCACTGGAGACTGGAGAGTGCTAAGAACACTGCTACCCCTCCTGTTTCTGTGTGACCAATGGCACTGGAGACTGGAGAGTGCTAAGAACACTGCTACCCGTTTCTGTGTGAGCAATGATACTGAGCAATGTCACTGGAGAGTGACAAGAACACTGCTACCCCTCCTGTTTCTGTGTGACCAATGGCACTGGAGACTGGAGAGTGACAAGAACACTGCTACCCGTTTCTGTGTGAGCAATGAAACTGAGCAATGTCACTGGAGAGTGACAAGAACACTGCTACCCCTCCTGTTTCTGTGTGACCAATGGCACTGGAGACTGGAGAGTGACAAGAACACTGCTACCTCTGTTTCTGTGTGAGTAATGGCGCTGGACCTCCTGGGGAGAGAGGTACTTATGGAATCCAAAACCCGCGAGATCCGACAACGCAACAATAACGTTTTGCCTCGATTCAGATCAGAGGATGCGCGAAAGTAACGAGGTGGCTCGTGATCCTAGGGTATCTTAGAGGATCCTACTTGGATCCCCTAAGTTCGGGTGGGCCCGGTTTTCAAAAAACGGAGCCTGAGCATCTCTAATGTCTACACACTATACACGATTTACCATCAGATCTGTGCTCTTCATTTTTCATAAGCAGCGGCTGAAAAGATGGTGACTCTGTACACTGCATAGAGATCTATGGACACTGCCGGTCCTGAGTGCATACACACTGCAGGATTGCAACAACATTGTTCTATCATTTATCGAGATTTTTAGTTCCTTTTATAAAATCAAATCAAACGATATGATGAGCTTTGGAACGATAAAACCCGATCGTTGGAGCGTACACACTAATGCAATATCGGGCCTGACGGTCGTTTATCCTGGGATTGGCCCGATAATCAGGAGAAAAACTTATAGTGTGTACCCAGCCTAAGCACAAGTAAGTAGTCCATTAAACAACACCACCCATTCACCGTCACTGTATCAGACTTATATTGGAAGGGCAAGGAAGCAAGTCCCGATCAGCCAACATTGTCCTGTTAGAAGCGTGCTTCCTAACCTTCTGGTGGTCGGTGCGTACTTAGACAAACTCTGGCTTTAAGGCAAAAGACAGAGTGGTTGTTTTGTGGGGCTTACAAACCCAGTAACCTTCTTAAAACATGTTTGAAAAATTTCAATTTTTCACCTGCTTCTACAATGTAAAACCTTATTCTTGTGAACAATATACAATGCAGACTGGTGACCATAACCATACCACCATTATACAGAACAATGCAGCACCCCTCATCAGAATACCATACATCCCACATTTCAAATTGCCAAATAAGGAGCTTGTTTAAAATAAATAAATGATAAAATGAAACACCTACATGAAGAATGATAAACTTTCTGTTAGAAATGATCATAAAATACAGCTTTCTGTACACAAATACAAGGTGGATGCTGTTACAAACTTAGGAGCCAAACATACAGGATGAGTAAACCATGGAGAATTGTGTAGCAATATCACACTTGAAGGGGGTTCCGTGGTATGACTGTGGTTACATGGGGGTGGGCAGCACGGTGGCTCAGTGGTTAGTACATAGTTGCCAACTCCCGTAAACTTGTTTCCGGGAGAGGGGGCGTGACTGGAGGGCGGGAGGGGGCGGGACGAGGCCAATCGCGTCATTTTGGCCCCGCCCCCCGTGAAACCGTAATTTGCGCCGTGATTGGCCTCGTCCCGCCCCCTCCCGCCCTCCAAAATGCCGTGATTCACAGAGAATCGCGTCAAATGATGGTGAAATCCGGGATGTGGGAGAAATGCCATCTCCCCCGGAATTTCGGGAGTCTCCCGGACTTTCCGGGAGAGTTGGCAAGTATGGGTTAGTACTTCTGCCTCACAGCGCTGGGGTCATGAGTTCGATTCCCAACCATGCCCTTATCTGTGTGGAGTTTGTATGTTCTCCCTGTGTTTGCGTGGGTTTCCTCCAGGTGCTTTGGTTTCCTCCCACACTCCAAAATCATACTGGTAGGTTAATTGGCCACTATTAAATTGACCCTTGTCTCTCTCTGTCTGTGTGTATCTGTCTGTGTGTGTGTGTGTTAGAGAATTTAGACTGTAAGCCCCAATGGGGCAGGGACTGATGTGAGTGAGTTCTCTGTACAGTGCTGCAGAATCAGTGGCGCTATATAAATAACTGATGATGATGGGGGTGCACTGCAGCTAATGTACAGCATATACAAATGGACTATTCATTTCACTCAAAAAGTTATACTGTGCAGGACATAAAAGACACCAGAGAAAACTAGGGAGTCCAGTTACACTAAATACAATAAAAGCTAATGATCCATCCCAGCATGAAGACAAGGGGTAAGTGACTAACACAACAACACACCACCACATACCAACACAATAATATTTACAGTCATATATGACAGGAACACTATAGCTCAGTTGATTAGTTGGGGCAGTATAAACAGAAGCAGTTTGAGGACAAAAAGGTCATTGAGATGGACTTTTCACAGCAACTCTGCCACAATATAGAAGCTTAACAGTATTAATTAGTAGCTACTCAGTCCTATTGCTTTATTACTATCAATTATATAGCACCAAACATACTATGCAGCGCTGTACAGCGGATATATAATCCTCCACATCTGTCCCTGCCCCAGTGGAGCTTACAATCTAAATTGCTACACGTAAACTACAGTTAATTTTGAGAGAACCTAATTAACCTACCAGTATGTGGAGTGTGGCAGGATAGAAACCCACACAAACACAGGGAGAACAGACACAGATAATACCTTGGTCAGGAATCGAACCCATGACCCCAGTGCTGTGAGGCAGCAATGCTAACCACTGTGTCACAGTGAGATAATGTATTCTGTACTATAAATGATAAGGTTATAATTTACAGTTAGTGTACTATGACCGTATAGAGGCACAAGTGCTTTTAAACGGTGCACAGCGGACATAAATATTTACAGCATGGGGTGTTCTTCCTTATACACAAGTTTTCCTAATGCAAAAGGAAGTGATGACATGAAAACTATATTTGCATAAGTTTATACATATATTAGCATCAATTGCATTTACATAAAGGTAGCAATGCCAAAATTGTCTAGTTATTTATATATATATATATATATATATTATAATATTATTCATAACAGACCACATTCTAGAAGCTAGTAACACAACACCAGACAGCTTGAGAAGCCTTTTGCTTAAAGTTGTAAGAGGTATTTAAAGCTTCCAGCCAGTCGGAGGAGGCGCAGACATCAAGGTGAGTAAGGAAGCAAAATCTTTTTTTTCTTTTTTTTGGGGCACGAGGGATCTATAACGTGCAGACCTATGTTAAAATCCCCAAATCCCCAGATCGATACTTGAGCGGACTGACGCCGTAGGGAGCATAGAAGATAAATGGGAGCATGTTGCAAAGGTTTCTGTCTCTCATCAATAATGCACTGGGGTCTGGGAGCGGAAAAGAAGGGTCTGGGATCCCCCCTCACAGTACAGAAAAAGCCCAAGATACCCTTTTTATCTTAGGAGTTCAGCGGAAAAAGTGGGAGGGGGTCCTTAACCTGCCTTGGTGGTCAACATTTTTAACCATTTCTACTTAAGAAAGGATCCAGACAAACCACCCATCCGTCATGTAAGAGAATTAAAGATCATTTTTATTAGCAGATGTAAGGGTATTGCTCGTACTCAGATTTTATTTTATTTTGCCACTATGTTATAGGTATAATAGAGAGGAAGCGCTGATAGTGAAAATATTTTAAAACAAATATATGCATGTAATCCAAAATTGTACAAATATTCCACAATAAATTGATATTGTGATCATTATACCGGTATAGAGGAGGAACTTGCAGGTATTATTATTATTACCATTTATTTATATAGCACCACTAATTCCGCAGCGTTGTACAGAGAACTCACTCAAATCAGTCCCTGCCCTATTGGAGCTTACAGTCTAAGATCCTTAACATACACACACACTAGGGTCAATTTAATAGCAGCCAATTAACCTACTAGTATGTTTTTGGAGTGTGGGAGAAAACCGGAGCACCCGGAGGAAACCCACGCAAGCACGGTTAGAACATACAAACGCTACACAGCTAAGGCCATGGTCGGGATTCGAACTCATGAGCTGAGAGGCAGAATTGCTAACCACTAAGCCACCGTGCTGCCCATGTATAGATCCACCTATTAGTGAATAATCACAAATGATAGTATTGGTGGACAAACTTGAAAAACACGCAATAATGATGGACTTATGGATCCAACCTTCATTCAGAAATAGACGGTAGGTCTTAATTTAGCCAATAACGGCAAATGTATATTCCAATATCAAGCAAAATTTGCTGTAACTCGTACATACACATATGACCACTGCACTGTTCAGAGAACGATAGAGATCCACCTTTAAGTGAATAATGACAGAATGGTATTCTTGGTGGGTAAACTTAAAAACACACAGTAATAGCTGATTTTTAAATCCAATCTTCATACAAAAGTGCTGCAGGGCTTGTCAGCCAATAGCAGCAGATGCTATCTACTAGTATGTGAACATAACTAGATAGCAGTCACTTCTCTGAACATTGTCCCAAGGGAGGTATGGATAATCCGTTTTTCTCATGCAAAGCAACCAACATGCAGGAACGCCACTAGCCGGAAGTGATGACGTCCACTAACGCGTTTCTCCGCCCGCTTGCTATGTTACAGCATGGGTAGTTTAAAGAGAATTGTGTCTATTTATCATTAATGGGCGTTTTCTATCGCTGTGAAAATCTTCTGTCGCCCAATTTATCATTAAAAGGTCGGCGTGGCAGCTGACTGATGCTTCTCTCACTGGCGATAGAGGCTGGCAGCTGTAAGTGGACACTTACCTCTTTCACAGCCAGCGCAGGGCAGGGTACCTCTGCGCAGGCGTAGGCCGGCACGGAACTGAAACGGGAAGCTCCAACTTAGACTTCCAGTTCCAGATTTGCAAAAAATAAGATAATAATAGTTTAAAAAATGGTTTAAAAAGAAACAAATAAGGAAAAAATATTTATTATAGCGATAAAGTACACTGTTGGTGATCGCCTTCCCCGGTCCAGGGGGTTTGGTAAATTGGGGGAATACCTAAATTTGACTGGTCGGATATAGGGCTTTTCTCTTTTGATAAATAGCCCCCAAATATTTTAAAGTTTTAGGAGACTGTCCGAGAAATCTTCAATGCATTAAGTGTAATAACTGGATGGAAGAGGGATGTCAAATGTCATTTTTTTCCAATGTAAGAACATCTCATTACTGTCTTCTCTCTGATGAACATGAATTCTCTGGTGTGGGTTCTGTGACAGACTTTCCTATCCTATACGGACCATCTAACAACCCAGTCATTATAAGAATTGGCATCTGTAAAAAACTATTGAATACCTGTTTAATGGGTAGCATCAATAATGTAATAAACCAGTCTGAAAATAAGAGATTTAAGCCAGTTATTGAACAATGCTTTTATTAGCATGGTATAACACTGGCAAAAGCATGTAAACGGTTATGGGAATTGAACCTATTGGTTCCAACGATCCCATACCCACTTGCTGTTTGGAGAGCCAGTGTCTTTTCGACACCGCCTGCATAGGCAAACCAAGGGGGTTTCCTAGTGAATGTAAACCCCCCCCCCTCCAAACCTGGGGCACTGTATAATTGAGGTGGCTGGACCCTGCTCCCGCTTCACACAGCTCTGCTTGGAAATGGAGAGCTGCATCCACCTAACAGTAGTCCACGCAGCATTGCCCATGTATATTATGGGGATAGGAAGAGTTGGAGAGCAGACAAGCACTATCTAATATTATAGCCACGCCCCCATGCATGCTGGTCACGCCCACTGGTGGTGTGGTGTGGAAACCCCCCTCTGCAAATCCTGCGTTTGCCCCTGGCCTGCTCTATTCACTTACATTCACAACAAGTATCCTCCATTGGCTCTTGATTCCACTGACCGCCATTGCAAGTGCACAGATGTGGGTTATTCAATCATTTCAAAGGCTCTATGGAAGTATTAATTGGTCTGTGATAATTGGACCGTGATCTATAGTAAGTAATTGAAGGGTTGCCTCTCAAAACTAACCTACATTACGTTTAAAGGGAAAAAGTCACTGTACTTTATACATCCAATCATCAGAATAGAGTGGATACGCCAGCCCTCATTTAGACAGTTACCCAGCCAATAGTAGTGACTCTAACATTACGTATTTATCCCATTTCTGAATTCTCCAGATCTGTCTAGAAAACTCCAAGGGGCATATTCAATTAGGGTTCTGGTTCGCGGGATCGCGCCGGAACGGGCCGCGAACTTAATCCACGTTACCGCAATAACGTGGATTTTCGTTTGCAGCTCATAGGGTTGCGTACGAAAATCCGCGTTATTGCGGTACCGTAATATCGGCAAGAACGCGCACTTTTCGCGGTAACGCGCGTTACCGCAAACCGGAACCCTAATTGAATATGCCCCTAAGTGTTATACACATAGCGGCTGTCAAGCTCTGCAGGTTAAGGTGGAGTTGGCAGTGCAACTATAACACATCATCATCATCACCATTTTTTTATATAGCGCCACTGATTCCACAGCGCTGTACAGAGAACTCATTCACATCAGTCCCTGACCCATTGGAGCTTACAGTCTAAATTCCCTAACATACACACAGACTGTGTGCATGTTATATGCAGGGAAATTATAAAGTATTTGAGGCACAGGACAGGCTGGCTCTTCCACCTGTTATACCACAACTTTAGCAGCTCAATATCAGGGGCGCAAGGAGGATTTTTAAGGGGGAAGGTTTCCCCTCCACCGAAAAAAAAAAAAAAAAGTGAGAGAGCTGCCGCGCATATGCAGTAGCTCTGTTTAGGCGGCACTGTACTATACAGCAGCCGCGGCGCTGCCAAAAAGAAGCGTCCGCGGCGGTGCTGTATACAATACAGCACCACCGCGTACCCTTCTTTGACAGCGCCGCGGCTGCTCTATATTACAGTGCCAATATGTAGGGCACTTCTTTAGCGGAGGGGAGGGGTTTCTGGAGTCCCAGAAACCCCCCTTCGCCTACGTGCGCCACTGAATATAGTAATTTCGATCTGTAGTAAGTAAATTCAGAACAGACTCTAGAACAGAAGGGAGGAGTTTAAGGGTCCATATTGTACTGGAACAAGGATAATCAGGATTATTATGAACAATAACGATTCTGTGTTACTGTATGCAGGTACAGTTACTGGTATCTGTAAGAGGAATACTTTTTACACAAAGCTTTGGATGGTCCCTGAGCAGGATTCTCATTTACAATATTCCTAGAATCGTCCACATGTCACAGTCCCGCAGAATACATAATGAGGGTTATTGAGCAACACAACAATCAATCCGTTTTGATCAGAATAGTGCCAAGTGGACTAATGAAAGCCAGTGTCTGAGTCAACATAATAGTTTTTAAACCATTGGCACTTCAGATACCTTTCAATAAATCATCATCATCATCATTTATTTATGTAGCGCCAGCAGATTCCGTAGTGGTTTACAAATAAATAAGGCAAGTTGCATAAGTGCAATACTAAATTTTGCTCATAAATAAAATGGAAAGTGTTTTTAAAAGCATGTCAACACACATCTGCAGAACTTCTCCACCTTTATTTAATAAATCATCCTGTGCTATATATATGTACATAGATAGCCAGACATATGTGTTTGACAAAGTATTTGTTTACACTGAAGCACAAAGCCATTTGCAAATCCTTAACATAAAGTTATAGAGATCAATATCATTACCATTTATTTATATAGCACCACTGATTCCACAGCGCTGTACAGAGAACTCACTCACATCAGTCTTTGCCCCATTGGAGCTTGTAATCTAAATCCCCTAACACACACACACACACACACACTAGGGACAATTTGTTAGCAGCCAATTAACCTACCAGTATGTTTTTGCAGTGTGGGAGGAAACCAGAACACCTGGAGGAAACCCACGCAAACACGGGGAGAACATACAAACTCCTCACGGATAAGGTCATGGTCAGGAATTGAACTCATGACCTCAGCGCTGTGAGGCAGAAGTGCTAACCACTAAGCCACCACGCTGCCCACCTAAACCTCTTTATTATCATGTAGAAATAAATAAGAGAATGACAACTCCAGATCGTACAATATTCTACAGTAAATACCCAGGAACAGCAATAAAGCATTAACCCATGAAGTTCCTGAGCTGTGTACAGGTAATCTAGCTTACCTCTGCGTACCTCTGTTGCTGACGGCGCTCAGGTTGCTGTGTGTTAGTCTGGGATAGTACATTAGGTATATACTGTCTGCTGGTATGGCCTTAGGGCCTGATTCACTGGCCTCTTCCTCGTAGATGGGTGGGAGACCACTCAGTGCCCCCAGCCACATGGCACACACAGAAGAGGGAGGGGGTGTAAAGTCTGACAGAAACAGGGGGAATCTTCGGGAGAGGGGAAGACAGAGGGATAATTGCATTGAAGGGGATGCAGCTATGTCTAGTCATATACATACTTTTACATGGTGGTAAAAAGTTCTTAGAAATGTAAAGGGCAAATAAAATGGACATGGCATATTATGTGTGGACAGAGAGTAGAAGGATGTAAGAAAAACATTAGTGTAAGCTCCATACGATATATGCTGTAAGAGGAGGGCCATATAGAGTGAAGATCAGAGAATTACATAGTTAGGAGGTACCAGATGATGAATTATGGATTACATGAGAAAGGATGAAGTAAAAAAGAGCAGGTATGAGGAGAACATAGCAGACACATGGTGGGAGACTGGCTAGAGGGGGGTCTGTGAGGTAAAACGAGAGTTAGACATACAGAATATGTATTATCTAGATGGAAGTGGAGGGAAGAGCACATTAATTGATCGGTGTGTGCACAAACTGAGAGAGAAACTCTCCAGACTGATTACCTGGGAGGTTTGTGTCAGGGAAGGATGGGGAAAGGCCTGCTTACAGGCTGGTTGTAAATAATGGATTGCTACTGGGTTTTTTACATGTGTAATTGAGAAAACCTATGGTTTTTATATATATATATATATGTACATATACATATATATATATATATATATATATATATATATATATATATATATATATACCCACTTTTAGCTACCTTCCTTTGAACATCTTTGTATATATATATATATATATATATATATATATATATATATATATATATATATGCACTATAGGAGACCTCCAACTAGGATGCTGAATTGCACTCTGCTGCTCTCACAAGTCACTATGCAGTCTGTGATTTAATTCAATAAGTCACTTTTACAGAAATCCCCTAAAATCATTGCCATGTGGCTATGTCTGTTGAGAAAGAGGGTTAAGATGGGACCAAATAATCAACACTTCATATCTAGGTGTGTTTTACTATCACTGACTGTTAAAGAGCGAATTGCGCCATCGAGGTCCCCATCCCATCCACTTCAGTAGTCCTGAGAGTCCAGGGGAACTGCAAGAAATTTGTGAGTAGACAAGTACGGTCCCATGCACCTAATAGCTTTGAAGACATACTCAGATCTCTGAAACCAAAGCTGTCAACATTTTTATATAATTTCCAGGGACACAATGCTGTATTTAAGTACATAACATGTCATACTGTCTCGGTGACTCCTGCCTCTCCTAGTTCCCAAATTACCCCCTCCTAGACCCTCATGTCTACTCCTTCTACTTACTGCACCTGCTACGTCTCCTTGTGTTTCATTTGCTCCTACTGTATGTCAATAACCCTCCCTCTAGAATGTAAGATTCCACAGGCAGGGTTCTCTCTACCCTAAGTCTCATGTCTGTACCCTCATTGTCTAAAGGTGACTGTTACGTCTTATGCAGATTTTTTATGCTGCTTGCTTAATTCATACACACAGAATTCATACTGGAATTTGTGCTACCTGTAATTGTTTGGGCATGACTCATACTTGTATTTCTACCACGTTTGTTGTTATACCTAATTTGTGTATTTCTTACTATACTTAATTGTATTCATGTATTTGTATTCCGACTGTCAGGCACTACAATAAATCCCTATTTGCACTTTTAGAAGACTAGAGCGGGTGCGTGTATGTGTATATATATATATATATATATATATATATATATATATATATATATAATTCTGTTATATATTACCTTATTCGGAACTCCACCTGCTCCGGTTTCCTCCCACCCTCCAAAAACATACTAGTAGGTAAATTGGCTGCTCTCAAATTGACCATAGTGTCTGTGTGTGTTAGAGAATTTAGACTGTAAGCTCTTTTGGGACTGATGTGAGTTCTCTGTACAACGCTGCAGAATTAGTGTCGCTATATAAATAGATTATGATGATAACAGCAGTTTTTGCCTGTGTGGCAGCACTGTAGTATTTCTACAGCTCTATCAGAACATTTACAAGTAACCACTAGTGTATACACATATTATAAAACTTGGACCTGGCAAGCTGATAGGTGCCCTAAATGTACCCACATATGTATGGATGGGCATTTAGCAAATGACAGACCTTTTGGGGTCAAACATTCTGCTATAAAACAGGCTCTTTGGCACCAGTGGGGTTAATATCTTTACCCTATTTGACTCTGAACCCTTCCGTGTTAGAGGTGCGTCCGGGCTGCTAAGGGAATCTCAATGCATTGTGCTTCTGTGTGTGTCTTGTAATGTTACAGTGACTCGCTCTGACATCAAACATCTGTTCAATGGAAATGATCTCTCCTGCGGGTGCAGTGTGTGGTGGTGGTGGTGGGGGGGGGTCTGCGAGTGTGGGGAAGGCCGCCCAATGATGCTGTCTGTTTCAGCCACCTCTCTCCTTCCAGACAAACCGCCGTCACACTCCATCAGCTCTGCGGGAGAAGAGGATGCAGGGCTGACTGCATGTGCAGCAGACACACACACACACACCCAGGCTGATCTCTGAAGTGGGTACTGTGTATCTTCTCCCAGACCCACTATGGACAGACTAAAGTTCATTGCTAACAGGATGAGTCTGGAAGTTGCAAATCTTGCTTTGTTTTACTGCATTATTTCATTAGCTCATGAATCCACAAATTGGCCAATAAAGTTAGGGAATTTTGCAAAATGGTTTTGTAGCCTTGTATTTCAGTGCCCACAACTAATAATAATTAAATTATTATTTCATAATTTTGATACCAATATATATCCACCCGTTCTCAGCTGGCTGCACACATCCATGGCCTGATTGGGTGATGAGCACACTTATATTATGGTGATCACTGAGTGTCTAAATTTTCATTAGCAATGAATAAAATACAAAAAGACTATTGTATGAAGTCACACACAAACATACAGATTTTAGGTCAGTTTTGTCTAAATTGGACAAATTGGTAGCCCAAGGCTCAGTATACATGGATGGTTTTAATCTACCTGTGCTGTATCACATATCTTCTTCTGACAGAGGATTGATAAAGATTTAGGGATCATTAATCCCTATGAGATAACGTACAGCCTGTGCACATAATGGCTTCTTCATATAATTTAAGACAGACATGGATGTGAAAATATATAGGGGGGAATTCAATTCCCCCCGAAGTACCGCCGCGCTAAAACGATTACCGTTATCATGGTAGTCTTAGCCCGGTTTTCAGCTCGCAGCTCAGGGAGCTGCCGGCAAAAAGCCGGCGTTAGAACTACCGTAATAACAGTAATCACGTGCATTATCATTCAACGTTGAAACAATGTTGTTCCAATTCTGCAGTGTATATGCACTCAGGACCGGCAGCGTCCATAGATCTCTATGGAGTGCGCAGAGTCAGGATCTTTTCAGCCGATGGTTATAACAGATGAAGAGCACAGATCTGAAGGTAAATCTTGTAAAATGTGTTTAGTGTGTACACAGGAATCTGTGTATACACTACCTGTATAATGTGTGCCCAGCCTTAGCATTGCACATTAAACCTGCCAGTATACACTAGTCCTGAATGTGTCTCTTACAGGATAGTTAGATCTTTAAAATCCATTCCTGTAATAGAAACCAGCATTTATCATTTAGATTTTCAACATAAAGTTTCTCCTATTCTATATCCGTTTGTTTTCAGTGTGTACAGAATTGTCCACCCACAGCCAGAATCTTTTCTCTTCTAGCTGAGGGCCTTTGGGATTAGGACTTGCCAGTGGATGCTGAAGGGGGAGGATTTGAGGTCAGTACAGTAACAAAAATAAAAGCTCAGAGGAGCAGAATGTAATCGAGAATATAGAGAGTGCCAGGAGATTAACAATATATGTAAATTCTGCACAATTATTAGAGATGTTCAATGAGCCCCGTGTTCTGGTTTTGGATCTGGATTAACTTTGTGTTTTGGTTCCTGATTTTTTGTCCCCTAAAATCCCTATTTTTTCTTGCTAAAATCACATATTTTTGCTTTTTATCCCCCTACATTATTATTAATCTCAATAACACTAATTTCAAGTCATTTGAAGTCAATTTTGACCACCTCACAGGTCACAATATTATTTTCATACACTTTCCAACAAAAACTGCTGTTCTTGCCAGTGATAAGAAGGAGGCCATTGTCATGCCTGGGCATAAGACCAAAAAATCCACCTCTTATGTGTGGAATTATTTTTACCCAAATCCTGACAACAGTTATCTAGCCATTTCTAGCATTGTAAGGCCGCAGTCAGTAGAGGTAGGGACCTTGACCATCTAGGATCCTCATCCATGTTACGCCATTTGAAGCGAGTTCATGAAAAGCTTTTGTAAAAATCAGAAACTTATGCTAAAAAATAACAACAAGCAGTCCAGTATCAGCTAGGTCCCTACTGTCAGCTAGATCCCAGCACCTGCAATCTACACCCCCAACACCTTCATCATCAATATCCTCACAAGTGATGGGAGTTAGTCCTGCATCCAAGTTGGTTTGGCTAGATGACTCTTCCCCTACCCAGGATTCCTCAGAAGAATCCTTGAGCGTTAGGCCCACTGCTGCTGCTCCTGCTGCTGGGGGTGGATCTTCAACCCAGAGCAGACCAAGAAGAAGACTACTAGTAGTTTACAACAATTGGCAGTTAAACAATCCTTTGCAAGAGGAAGCAAGTATGAAAGCTGTCACCCAATCACAAAGCGAATCACAGACTCCATGGCGACTATGCTGGTATTAGATCTGCGTCCAATATTCACTATTAACGCTGCTGGTTTTAGAGAGTTACTTGAGGACTTCTGTTCCCGTTACCAAATTCCATCACAACACCATTTTACTAGAAAAGATATTTCTCACCTCTACCAGAAGGTTCGTAAAAATGTAATTATTGGGCTATAAAATGCCATTCTACCCACTGTACACTTAACCACAGATATGGGGACAAGTGGAACTGGGCAAACTAAAAATTATATGACTGTGACAGCCCACTGGGTTGGTGATTCTCCTTCACCAGCAGGGACAGCAGCAGCATGTACCCAAGAACGTCACATTTTTCAGAAGCAGACTACTCTGTGTACCATCTGCTTCACTAAGAGGCATATTATTATTATCATTATTATTATTATTATCGTAGATTTGTAAGGCACCACAGTGCTCCACAGCGCCGTACAGTATAGAAGACAGGGACATACGTAAAACAAGAACAGACAAGGCCAGAAAAAATGAATGGAGACATGAAAACAAAGGGTATGGAGGACCCTGCTCATTAGAGAGCTTACATTCTAAAGGGAAGAGGGAACAGCTGAAACAAGAGGAGTGAGTGTGCTCATAGTGGAGATTGGGATAGTTGTGAGGGTGCATTAGTGTGAATAGTGTTATCGATGATAAGGTCACCTCTAAAAAAGAGATGGGTTTTCAAAGAGCATCTAAAGATTTGAAGGTTGTGGGAAAGTCTGATTGAGCATGGTAGGGAATTCCATAAGTGGGGAGCAGCACAGAAGAAATCTTGAAGGCGGGAGTGAGAGGTGGTTATTAAAGACGAGACAAAGCTCAGGTCAGAGGTAATACTGCTGACAATCTGTTTGAAAAACTAAGGGATGTCATTGAAACTTGACTTATTCTGCTTGGACTCTCCTGAGGATATTTCTGATAACGCCACCAATATTGTTAGAGCATTACAGCGGGGGGAATTCCATAACATTCCCTGTTTTGCAAACAATATCAACTTGGTGGTACAGAACTTTTTAAAAAATGACAATGACATGCAGGAGATGCTGTCTGTGTCCCAAAATATATAGGGTCATTTTCGGGATTCTGCAACTGCATGAAGGAGAATGCAGCAGCTGCAAGAAGAATAGAATTTAGGGGAAATGTACTTTAGTTCAGCGTACTGGAGAATACTTTCCGTGTTGTTCAAGGTGCTGAAACCACTCGAAGTAGTCACCTGTGAAGAGAGTGCAGACACTGTTAGCTTAAGTCAAGTCTTAATTAGACTTTTTGAAAAGCAGCCAGAGAAATTGAAGGAGGAAATGAAACAGAGCAATTCCGCTAATTATGTTGGACTTGTAGATTAAGTACTTTATTTGCTTCGCCAGGATCCAAGAGTTATCAACATCCTGAAATCGGATCATTACATTTTTGCAACTGTGCTTGATCCTAGGTTTAAGAGCTATGTCTTCTCTTTCTTTCCAACTAACCCAGATCTCAAGAGATACAATGAGCTCCTGGTCAGCAAGCTGACAGCTCAAGTGGTACATGACACAATGACGTCTCCTCCTTCAGTTTCTCTGGAGATTGCTGCTAGGAAAAAACTTAGCTTTCCCAAGACACCCAGTGGTGATGCAGATGAGTCTGCACAACATTTTGACATTTGGTCTGGTCTAAAAGAATTGTCCAAAAAGCAGGACAGCTCTTCCGTAAAATTAACTACAAATTCCATGAGGAAGACCATTACCGGCAATTGCATCAAAGTACACAGACTTCTGTGATGGTGGATTCCAGCGGGGATGAATTAGTATTGTTTGAGGATGATGTACACACTGATGAGAGTGAATATGATGACAGTGTAGATTGTAGGTGCTGAGATCTAGCGGAGAGAAGGGAGCTAGCTGATGCTGGTATGCTTGGTAATATTTTGGGTAGAATGGCATATGTTTTTCTACAGTAAACTTTTACCTTTATTAGAGAGGTGATTTTTTCTTTACAAAGGTACAAGCTTTTTAGTTACATTTTTGTTTCCCTGACTTAAAACCACTATGCACTTGAACATAGACTTTAGCACATGAGGTAGAGGGATTAGTATCATCATGACTGAGACTGGAGAGTGACAAGAACAATTCCACCCTCCTATTTCAGTATGAGCTATGCCACAGTAGAATGTCACTGGAGACTTTTAAGAACACTCACAGCCTTATCATTACAATTTCTGTTTCAGCACTGAACCCTGCCACCTCTCCTGTTTCTGAGTGAGCTATGGTACAGTAAAATGTAACTGCAGATTTAGACCAAGACTGCCAGCCCTATTATTTCTATTTCAGCAATGACAAATAGCAGTGGAGCAATGGAGCTCTCCTCTTTGTGTTTTACCTATATAACACAGTACAATGTGACTGCAGATTTAGAAGACCAAGCCTGCCAGCCCTAACAATGACAATTAGCAACGGAGCAATGGAGCTCTCCTCTTTGTGTTTTACCTATATAACACAGTACAATGTGACTGCAGATTTAGAATACCAAGCCTGCCAGCCCTATTATTTGTATTTCGGCAATGACAATTAGCAATGGAGCTCTCCTCTTTGTGTTTTACCTATATAACACAGTACAATGTGACTACAGATTTAGAAGAATCAAGCCTGTCAGACCTATTATTTCTATTTCAGCAATGACAATTAGCAATGGAGCTCTCCTCTTTGTATGTTACCTATATAACACAGTACAATGCGGCTGCAGATTTAGAATACCAAGCCTGCCAGCCCTATTATTTGTATTTCAGCAATGACAATTAGCAATGGAGCTCTCCTCTTTGTATGTTACCTTTATAACACAGTACAATGTGACTGCAGATTTAGAAGACCAAGCCTGCCAGACCTATTATTTGTATTTCAGCAATGACAATTAGCAACGGAGCAATGGAGTTCACCTGAATGTCACTGGAGACTTTGAAGAACAGTGCAATCCCTCCTCTTTCTTTTCTATCTATGACGCTGCCCAACTGCACTAGAGACTGCCAAGAACTATGCGACCGTTTTTGTGTTCCTCTTTGAAATGGCGCTGGATCGCCGCGGAGGGCGGTACTTATAAAATCCAAAGTTCGCCAGATTCGAGATCTGATGACGTAATGATGACGTTTTGCCTCATTTTCAATTCCGAGGGCGCGCGAAAGTACCAAGCCGGCTCGGCTCTGTACTTGGATCTGCTAAGTTCGGGGTTGTTCGGTTCTCGGGGACCCGAGCCTGAGCATCTCTAACAATTATATATATCATTGTACTCTGTAAAACAGGGATTGCAATTAAAAATGTACATGACAAAAAAACACAGCTACTCATTGGGTTTAGGGATGCCATGAATTAGCGTAGACTGTTTCCTGCCAGAAGCAACTGCACATAAGCTAATTCAGGAAAAATCAGACCCCTAGCATTGAATGCGATGGTAAAGCTGAATTATTTATTTTTTATATCATTAATTTGAATCATAGTTATTATAAAATAATATCTATTCACATTATAGTATTGGTGTGCGTATATAAGTGCAGCATTCCTGTGTGCAGAAATGTTTTATTTTTTTTTAATGTTTATGTTTTTAGAGGTGCTCACTGTGGAGGCGGACATCTTGTGGGCTGTACTACTAATATTCACTGGGAACTAGTGACCTCATTAAACCTGTCGACACATCCTGACAATACACCTGAAAGTCGAGCAACTGGGTTCAGTTAGTTGGACGGCTGTCGGGCCCAATCATCTCTGGCAACACAGAGGTGTGTTATTGCGATTGGAAGATTACCTCACACACTGGCTGATAGCACATACTTACCTACTTTTGAAGGCAGCTGTCCGGGAGGGGGGTCCGTCGCGGGGGGCATGGCCACGCCTGATGCATCGTTAGGCTCAATCTTAGGCAATTGTAGCCAATTGCAGCAGGGGGCGAGGCCACGCTGGCGCATATAGCCCCGCCCCCACCATCTATAACAACGGGGACAGCTGGATCCGGGATTTTTGCCTGCTCTCTCGGGAGTCCAAGAGAACTCCCAAAAATTCGGGAGTCTCCCGGACATTCCGGGAGAGTAGGCAACTATGCGATTGCAGTCATCTGCCCAATAATGATCCTGAAATTTGGAAAGGTCCACAATGCAGGAAAATAATCCTTTTTGAGCCGCACACGCTGCAATATTGTCTAACTGACCCAGTATCTGCTGCTATATGAGTGTCCAGCTTTAGAGATGAGGCACAGCTTTTGTCATCCAAATGGTATATCTGCTGAAAGGTATAACTGTACTAAGCCCACTGCATCTTGTTCACTGTGCATCAAATATAACTCTATTTTGTAGTTTTGCAGAATATGTTGGTACATTAGAAATGCATGATGTTAATATACATCCATATATTTCTGTCACTATACGTTAACTCTTCATCTCTGCCCCCCCTCCTGTGTTTTTGCTGTGAGCGCACTATATAGCAGTGTGTCTGAGCTTGGCGCACCCCTCACCAGTTTGGTGGTTAGCAGTAATTATTGGGCTGGGGGCTGCTGAGTGGTGCCATATGTTCTAGCTGAGGTCTGGAGCCTGCGGAGGCTTCGGGGGTCCGCCCTTGTCAGGCTGTCACTGCTCATTCCTTGCCTGGCTGGTAGCACTAAATTAAGCCACAACTATCTCTCTCTCACCCAGCCGGATTCTATTAGATATGTTTATAGAGGATGTTAACCTGCCTGGCAAAACGGCAGCGCAAATGGATTAACACGTTGGCTGCCAAATGTATTGCTGGCATAGTCAGGGGGTTAATAAAAAATATACCTTCCTGCCGTACTGGAGCACTGTGACTTTAACATAGAGGTGAGGAAATGATATGATAATGACTTGAACTAAATGGCAATGCCATGTTTTTAGCCATTGGTGAATATTTAGCACTCATGCTCTGAATTTGCCTGGCCGATAATCTAATCGCAGACAAGTGTGTGCATCTCACATTAATAACTCAAAGCCACCCTCCCACCTTTTTCATGAGTTAATTTTATTTTTTCGTCTTATTAAATCATAATGTTGTATATGTAACGGTGACTGCTGTATTCTGGTCAGCTTAAACTCAATGCTCCTTGTTTAGATGAGTTGAGCCATGTACACTGAGTGAATGGGCCCCTCCCTGGCTTCCCTAGAAGTGGGGTGACATACATAAGTACCCTGTGCGATATCCATTAGGCCCAGTAGCGGAACTACCATTGGTGCAGCAGAGGGGCCCATGAAGATAATGGGGCCCGCTGCATGGGGAACTAGCGAGCTGTGGACCCTGGGTCCCTCCTCCCCACTTCCCTGCACTGGGGCCCACAGCTCACTAGTTCCGCCTCTGATTAGGTTCCCCTCCCTCCTGGAGAGGACAAGGTCACTACCATATGGGGTGTGGTTTGAATCGCAGGCTTTATATTTAGTAATAATATATTTATTTCCCTGTATTGTTCTAAATAGTCAAGAGCTGCGTACTATAAAGGAACTGGGAAAGAGACTTAGGTGAGAGCCTGGGTGATGAGGACTGGTCAGACATATGGGAAGCAGTAGTCACATCCTCCATTAGTGTCAGAGACTAAGAAAATGCAACTAGGCTCTTGTACCGATGGTACCTGGTCCCGACCAGGCTTCAAATATTCTATCCTAATAATACCTCTCCTCTTTGTTAATGATGCTGTCAAGATAATGGCTCCTTCTTGCATATTTGGTGGTCCCGCCGGGCCATACAGGAATTCTGGTAGGAGGTTCGAAATCTTGTTTCTTGCTTAACCACCAATGACCTTCCCTTCCAGCCAAAACATGTACTACTACCAATAACGCTTCCTGTTCTTCCCAAATCCCAATATGCTTATCAGACACATGGACAACCTTCCCCCCCCCCTTCCTCACTTTTAGCTCTTCCTCACTTTTAGCTCTCCCCCAATCCTTGCTGAAATATATTTTACATACTTAATTTTCCGCTAATTTCCATACCCAAGAGCTCCCACACTCTCTCCCCCAACCTTCCCACCCGGCTTCTCCATTTTATTTTTACTTAAAACCATACTTGCCAACCTTATGTTGGCCGGGTCCGGGAGATCCTGGAGGGGTGTATGGGCGCAGGGGGCGGGGCTTTGCGATTTGCAGCATTTTGGCCCTGCCCCCCGGTTATGTAATGCCTGTTTTGGGTCTTTTTACACTGTAAAAGACCCCAAATAAGCATTACATCACTAGAGGGCAAAATTACGCAAATTGCGAAGCCCCTCCCACTCTGCCCGTTCATTCCAGCTCTAATTTTATTGAAGTGGGCAGATGGGCCAGATGTGGGAGTATCGCCAGCTCTCCCAGGAATGCGTGAGACTGACCAGAATTTCGTGAGTCTCCCGGACATTACGGGAGAGTTGGCAAGTATGCTTAAAACAGAAAAACAGAGCAGGCATCAACCCCATATTACTCCCTCTTCAGGGGGAGATTCAATCCAGCGCAATGTGTCTCCATAGAGGTACGAGGAAAAATGAGCGGAGATTCCTACCGTAATTGCCAGTAATGTGTCGGAGCACCACATCGCCGCCAATTGACTCTCTCCCTTTTGTGTTTATCATCCGCTTGCAGTTATTTATTATTATTGTCTACTACACATTGTAATATTGTTTCCTATGGTCTTTATGTAGGATAGCCAAGGGTTTTCTGTCTTTTTTTTCTGCCATGTTTGTACAAGTTTGATGCCATTAATTAAATGTTATAAAAAAAAATAAAAAAAAGCTCCATACCACCTGGCTCTACAGAAATAACCTTAGAGAGAAACAACCTTATACAAAGGTTAATGCATATACTTTAATGCAGAGAGTGCCTCATGCATTCTTCACCAACACAGAGTAATATGAAATCAGCTCACTTCGCACAGACATTGCACTCTGCGGCTCGCACAGGCCGGACACACACCTCTTCTGTATCCTTGCTGACACCTCCATCTCTCCCTGGGGGCTCCATGTTGTTGAGGCCGCTGCCCCTGACCTCTCGTTTACAAGCGCTGACAAGAGCCGGGGTGGCGTTAACGAGCGCACAGCGCGGCCTGCTCTGGTAATGTGGAGCCTAACGCCAAGTGACAGGGACATTTCACAAGTGAAGAGCCACCGAGTGCGCCTGGAGAAAGAGTTTAACAGTCAGTGCGCCTGAACTTCTGCTTAACCCCCGGCCTGCTGGTGGGAGCTGCACCAGGATGCCTGCAAGTATGCTGCACAACATCGTCTCCCTATACATCATATCTATCTATCTATCTATATACATTATATATATACATCATATACATTCCTCCACTGCACTGTGCAACATCAGAACTCTTACCTATAGCACACAAGTAAATTATATAAAGTATGAACCACTTATAGCAGCAGAGAGTTGTTCCTCATGCATGAAAATGTTTTGCAGGTAGCCCTTATATATATATATATATATATATATATATATATATATATATATATATATATATATATATATACACATAAGGTATATGTATATATAAGGTATATATATGTACACTATGTACATTTTATCGTCTGCTAACACAGCAGTCTTTCTCCCAAGTTAAATATGTGAGGCTGTATGATTAACGCAGGTTGTGAAACACTTTATTTTATGCTATTTATTTTAATTATGTTATAGGAGACATACAGTTTTTTTTACCCGCAGGGCAGGTTTAGACAAGTGTTTAGATTGCACATACAGGGCATGGTTTATTAAGGTGCGTAAGTGTCATTGTTTTGCGTATAATGCTGACACACTTACTCTGCGCATACCCAGAACCGGACTGAACGCCACAGAAGGCAGAAGCGGTCAATTTACCTTTGAGCGCAAAGGACAGGTGCACCGGCCTAAGATTTCAAGGGCGGAACAGGGAAGGGACCGGGCGTATGCCTGTAGTCAGAGTGCAGTAAGGGCGTGCCAAGCTCCAGCGCATACACCAGAGTCCGATTCAAGCTTTGGGCGTCTCTAAACTATGTGATTTTCAGTGGTATTGCTTGCACCAGCTACAGGTGTAGTGTTAAGTGCTGATTACTACTGATGACGGCTGTGTTTGCATGCTAGAGCATGTGTTTGCAATAAAGAGCAACTGTAAAAATTAATTTTATGTACAGTAAATATTAATGGCATTCTAATAAATGTATTTTATGGGGGGGAACAGTGAATGTTTTTTTTTTGTGTGTGCGTTATTTTGTGACTTTATATTCCACATATGTATTGGGCGTATCCTGATATTCAGATCTGCTCCTTGTTCAGTATGGATGTGCGTATACCCAATGCATGTGGGGTTTTTATTTTTTAAAAAAACGCACATTACGTTCGTTTGGCGTTTCTTGATGAATGAGGCACGCAGCGTGCCAAACAGAAAGAAAGTTTGTAAAGTGTACGCTTGGCTTTCCAATGTTAGCGGTTGTCCCGTGTTGAACATGGCTGCATGTGTGAACGCCAGAGGCGTGCGTTCACTGGGACCAATGATCCTGATGGCAGTTTGCTCTCCTGTTACATTTGGAACAGGGAATGTTTGCTGTAAGGGCGGCTCTGGTCGGAATAATTTTTAACTTTTTTTTTTTTCATTAAAAATCTCTGACATGCTTTTACACCCAAGCTTTTATCATTGTAAGTGCGTTTTAGGAGTGGAAATCACAATAATATATGGGATAAAATATCCCTTACTGTAAATTCACAAGGATATTAGAAGTCACCTAGGAGTTCTGTGTCCATATAACAACCTATGAGGCCGCAGGCCAAGTACTATTATATAGGTCACAGGAATCTGAGGTGATTTCTAATATCTGTGATGATTTATAAACATGCCAAACCTAAACCAGCTCTGATAGTAAATATTAACCTATATCTCATCTTCTTTATGGAACCTTTTTACATGGTCAGAGAATGTTGAGCCTTTATTTACCGAAAAAGATCTCAACTAAGGATGAACCACATATTCCAGTGATAGTCCACAGGGGGCCCTGAGCCTTGCCATGTGGCCCCCAGCTCCTTAATGTTTTATTGATCGCTGTTTATAACACTTGTTTAAATGTCTGCTGAATTGCTCTTACTTTGAGTGAATGTATTGGTTTAACGTACCACTGAGATGAAGGGTAATAATATGCGGCCCTTTTGAAGGTCAGAGGGCCGTCCATGCGGGAGTGTATTGGGTTGTCTATCACTGACATATACAGTGTCTCAGGCTGTGTACATATTCCATGCCCTCCCTGTACCATATACATATATATATGTATATATATATATATATATATATATATATTACTCCGTAGTAAATATATATACTCTGTGGTACACCTTTAATGTCACTGAAAAGTATTAAAGTTTAAACACACCATTTTCTTCCAGCATGTAGGTAATGTTAGCTCGTTGGTTAATTACGCAGGAAGTGAGTGAAAAATGGTTTCTAAAATAGTCCTTTTTCTGCAAGGGGATCCTGCAGCGTGTTGCTGTAAGTGACTGGCAGCAGAATAGTTAATAGTATAGGCAGCAATCAGCGATTGGAGGTGCTGAATGAGACCACATTTCAGCCACTCTGTCTCCTCCAGGACTGTGTGAGATGCAGTTTGGCCTCAGAGGGGAGTGTTTAGGACAGAGAAATGAAGCACCTTATCGGTCCTGGCAGTTCCCCCCAGCGCCTAGAGCCAGCCTGCAGCCACCACAACACGGCCCTTTTAATTGCTTTCACATCCAATCCGCAGGCCCGCGCCTCACACTGGCTGTGCTTAGCCCCACAGCACTGCACCCCTACCTGAGCAAGGCGGAGGAGGGGGGGGGGGAGCATCACACAACACAGTGACCCCCAACATACCTCACCCAAACCAGCGAGAGAACACTGCGTCTTCTAGAGAGAGAGGACAGGGTTCTGTAATGAGTGCAGCAGGCAGAGACTGGTGTGTGGTAATAAGAGACAAACTCCATGTTACAGATGTGTGTTATATGAAGAGGTGTCTTACACGCACTTGTGTTTCAGTATTATGACAAGAAGAATTAAACATCCCATATCAAGAACAAATGGGGATAGTTATAGGAAATGAACTTGAGGGTGTGTGTTATATAATAGCCATAGGTATTAATTAGGGGTGTGCACCGGCCACTTTTGGTGTTTTGGGTTCTGATTAGCTTGAGGTTTTGGGTTCTGATTTGTTTTGCCAAAACACCCCATGAAAGGTTTTGGTTCTAATTTTGGGTTTTGGGTTCTGATTTTTTTTTTAAAAAGCATAAAAAGTGCTAAAATCCATATTTTATTTTTTTTTTCACTCCTACGCTATTATTAACCTCAATAACATTCATTTCCACTAATTTCCAGTCTATTCTGAAAACCTCACACCTCACAATATTGTTTTTAGTCCAAAAGGTTGCACCGAGGTAGCTGGATGTCTAAGCTAAGCGACACAAGTGGGCGGCACAAACACGTGGCCCATCTAGGAGTGGCACTGCAGTGGCAGACAGGATGGCAGTTTGCTAGAGGTGCAAGATGGAATTGTCCTTGGGCCCTCCCACCCACCCTGATGTTGTTAAATTAGGACATTCGCACTTTAACAAACCAATCAGGAACAGTGAACGTAGTTTAATCTCTGGTACTAATATTTCTGGACTGCAGGAACAGTGAACGTAGTTTAATCTCTGGTACTAATATTTCTGTACTGCAGGAACAGTGAACGTAGTTTACTCTCTGGTACTAATATTTCTGGACTGCAGGAACAGTGAACGTAGTTTAATCTCTGGTACTAATATTTCTGGACTGCAGGAACAGTGAACATAGTTTAATCTCTGGTACTAATATTTCTGGACTGCCTAGTGAAGTGGAATCTCGACGAGATTTGGTACCGGGGACACAATCCCTCCTTCAACCGTCTAAATCCCACTCCACTGATGGCGGACACCGGACGCACATCTAACACCAACATAACTGTTACGGCTGCAGTTATTCGCTTTGCCATAGGATGACTACTGTCGTACTTCGTGCTCATGGCAAACGACTGTTGTACGGTCAACTGTTTGGTGAAAGATGTAGCGTTCTTACGACTTCCCCTCTGGGAAGATGACCGACTACCAGCAGCAAGAGCAGCAGCGGCAGTAGTAGGCGTAACGCTGCAGGATCCTCCGGAAGAATCCCGGATTGAAGAGGACTCAGTCATGCTGGTGACATGGCCTGCAGGACTATCTCTGATCGAGATCGTGGAGGAAGTTGACGAGGAGGGTGTTGCTGGTGTGTATACAACAGGACCAAGGGATTTAGGTGTCCCTGGACTGCTGACGGTCCTAGCCACAGGTCCTGAACTAAACACTGAATTATGAAGGTTCTTCAGGTGACGTATAAGGGAGGATGTCCCTAGGTGGCCAAGATCCTTACCCCTGCTTATTTGAGCTTTACATAAGGTACATATGGCCATACATTTGTTGTCCGGATTGGGATAGAAATAACTCCAGACCGAAGAGGTGGATTTTTTGGTCTTATTTTTTGGTCTTCTGCCCAGGCATGACGATGGGCTTTTTCATCCCATGGACAACAACTGTTTCCCCCCCTGGTGCCTCATTTAAGATAACCACATCAGCATCCTCCTCGTCAAGTTCCTCCTCAGCGCCAGCTACATCAATATCCTCCTCCCGGTGTACAATATTGACACCTTCATTAGCCAAATCTGTAACTGGACTGTGGGTGATCCTTCCAGCATATGCAGAGGGCATGCTGCAAATGGTAGAAGGAGCCACCTCTTCCCGTACAGTGATGGGAAGGTCAGGCTTCGCAACCACCAACACCCTTGAACTCGCCTTGGGGATTTGTGATGATATCTCTTTAGAAGGCAGAGTTGTTTGCTGTGTTGTTGCTGACAGCATAACTCTTTTATTTTTTTTTGAGGAGGACTTAGATCCTTGGGTGAAGCTGAACCACTAGTCATGAACACGGGCCAGGGCCTAAGCCGTTCCTTGCCACTCCGTGTCGTAAATGGCATATTGGCATGTTTACGTTTCTCCTCAGATGATTTTAATTTTCTTTTTTTGCTAATTTTAGTGAATTTTGGCTTTTTGGATTTTACATGCCCTCTACTAGGAGATTGGGCATCGGCCTTGGGAGACGACGTTGATGGCATTTCATCGTCTATGTCATGACTAGTTGCAGCAGCTTCAGCATTAGGAGGAAGTGGGTCTTGATCTTTCCCTACTTTATCCTCCAAATTTTTGTACTCCATTATAGTTAAATCTCTGGTACTAATATTTCTGTACTGCAGGAACAGTGAACGTAGTTTACTCTCTGGTACTAATATTTCTGGACTGCAGGAACAGTGAACGTAGTTTAATCTCTGGTACTAATATTTCTGGACTGCAGGAACAGTGAACATAGTTTAATCTCTGGTACTAATATTTCTGGACTGCCTAGTGAAGTGGAATCTCGACGAGATTTGGTACCGGGGACACAATCCCTCCTTCAACCGTCTAAATCCCACTCCACTGATGGCGGACACCGGACGCACATCTAACACCAACATAACTGTTACGGCTGCAGTTATTCGCTTTGCCATAGGATGACTACTGTCGTACTTCGTGCTCATGGCAAACGACTGTTGTACGGTCAACTGTTTGGTGAAAGATGTAGCGTTCTTACGACTTCCCCTCTGGGAAGATGACCGACTACCAGCAGCAAGAGCAGCAGCGGCAGTAGTAGGCGTAACGCTGCAGGATCCTCCGGAAGAATCCCGGATTGAAGAGGACTCAGTCATGCTGGTGACATGGCCTGCAGGACTATCTCTGATGGAGATCGTGGAGGAAGTTGACGAGGAGGGTGTTGCTGGTGTGTATACAACAGGACCAAGGGATTTAGGTGTCCCTGGACTGCTGACGGTCCTAGCCACAGGTCCTGAACTAAACACTGAATTATGAAGGTTCTTCAGGTGACGTATAAGGGAGGATGTCCCTAGGTGGCCAAGATCCTTACCCCTGCTTATTTGAGCTTTACATAAGGTACATATGGCCATACATTTGTTGTCCGGATTGGGATAGAAATAACTCCAGACCGAAGAGGTGGATTTTTTGGTCTTATTTTTTGGTCTTCTGCCCAGGCATGACGATGGGCTTTTTCATCCCATGGACAACAACTGTTTCCCCCCCTGGTGCCTCATTTAAGATAACCACATCAGCATCCTCCTCGTCAAGTTCCTCCTCAGCGCCAGCTACATCAATATCCTCCTCCCGGTGTACAATATTGACACCTTCATTAGCCAAATCTGTAACTGGACTGTGGGTGATCCTTCCAGCATATGCAGAGGGCGTGCTGCAAATGGTTGAAGGAGCCACCTCTTCCCGTACAGTGATGGGAAGGTCAGGCTTCGCAACCACCAACACCCTTGAACTCGCCTTGGGGATTTGTGATGATATCTCTTTAGAAGGCAGAGTTGTTTGCTGTGTTGTTGCTGACAGCATAACTCTTTTATTTTTTTTTGAGGAGGACTTAGATCCTTGGGTGAAGCTGAACCACTAGTCATGAACACGGGCCAGGGCCTAAGCCGTTCCTTGCCACTCCGTGTCGTAAATGGCATATTGGCATGTTTACGTTTCTCCTCAGATGATTTTAATTTTCTTTTTTTGCTAATTTTAGTGAATTTTGGCTTTTTGGATTTTACATGCCCTCTACTAGGAGATTGGGCATCGGCCTTGGGAGACGACGTTGATGGCATTTCATCGTCTATGTCATGACTAGTTGCAGCAGCTTCAGCATTAGGAGGAAGTGGGTCTTGATCTTTCCCTACTTTATCCTCCAAATTTTTGTACTCCATTATAGTTAAATCTCTGGTACTAATATTTCTGGACTGCAAGAACAGTGAACGTAGGTAAATATTGCAGTACTAATATTTCTGGACTGCAAGAACAGTGAACGTAGGTAAATATTGCAGTACTAATATTTCTGGACTGCAAGAACAGTGAACGTATTTTAATTTAGCAGTACTAATATTTCTGGACTGCAAGAACAGTGAACGTATTTTAATTTAGCAGTACTAATATTTCTGGACTGCAAGAACAGTGAACGTAGGTAAATATTGCAATACTAATATTTCTGGACTGCAAGAACAGTGAACGTAGGTAAATATTGCAGTACTAATATTTCTGGGCTGCAAGAACAGTGAACGTAGGTAAATATTGCAGTACTAATATTTCTGGACTGCAAGAACAGTGAACGTTCAAAAATTTTTCATTTGTTTTCTATAAAAAAAAAATTAACATTTTTTTTATGCTTTTTTAATAATTTAAAAAAAAAACTATGGACTTAGCAAAACAAAGCAAAAGGACAAAAGCACCACTGGACTCAGCAGGACAGAGCACTGGCCAAAGCACCACTGGACTCAGCAGCACAGAGCACAGGACAAAAGCACCACTGGACTCATCAACAGGACAGAGCACAGGAGAAACTAACTAACCACTGGATTAAGCAGGACACAGGAGCACCACTACACTACAACCTCCCTCTTCCCTGATCTCAGCCAGAATGAAGATGGCGGCCGCAAGCGGGGAATTTATGACATCCGAGTCTCGCGAGATCCGACGCGAGACTTGGACGACAGAGCCTCGTTTTGGATTCATTTCGCCGCCGGAAATACCCGAACAGTGCTTGGATCCCGTCGGATCCGCACTGTTCGGGTGGGCTCGGATTAGCGAAATCCGAGCCCGCTCATCCCTGGTATTAATGTTATTCTTGATTTATATAGTGCCCACTACACACCAGGGAAGGCACATAACCTAACAGCACCGTAGCGGAAAATTGGTGCATCCAGCAGCGACACAGGGAGAACATAAAACTCCAGACAGATAGTGCCGTGGATGGGTAACAAACAGAAGGCTCTAGCGCAATAAGTCAGCAATACTAACCACCCAGCCACCCTGCTATGCCAATTGAGAAATCCCAACTGTGGCGAAATGATAGAAGCAAACTACTACTTCAGCATGCTAAAAAACTGTTGTATAAACCATACTTGCCAACTCTCCCGGAATTTCCGGGAGACTCCCGGATTCCGGGTGGGCCTCCCAGACTCCCGGGAGAGTATGGCAGCCTCCAGCATCTGTCCACTTCCTAGTGAAGTGGGCAGAAATAAATCCAAAAATGCCTCGATTCTCTGAGAATCGCGGCATTTGGCCCAGTCTCCCGCTGTAAAATGACGCATTTGCTTTATTACATCATGGGGACGAGGCCAAAATGACGCAAATTTCTGAGCCCCCCGCACGACCACCTCCTCCTGGCATCTCCCGGACACCGACTGCCATAAGTTGGCAAGTATGGTATAAACACAGGAATACCTCCTGAATGTGTGGTACCATCCGGGGGCAGTGGTTGGATAACTTTTTAAACCTCAAATCTTAATCTCAGGTATTGGCTCCTAAAACATATATTCATCTAAGTTTTCATATCCAAACAAATTCATTGTTAGGTGTGTGTCATATTAAACAGTCATTACTAAGCTATCTCATTTCTGTGCATGGTCAGTAAATAAAGTTCATATTCGGATTGCTCTATGTGTGTACAAATCTTTCAGTGAAAAGATAATTCTGATTAAACTTCATGGGCTCATTGCCTATGTGTCTCGCCTTAAGGAGATAGTGGGTCTGATTCATCGGGCACGTATCTGACGATTATGCGAGTATCGTACGCAAAATCTCTCTGCGTCTGCCCAGAACTGGGAGATACGACCGTGAACACAGCCCTGTCCACTGCCCCTTGGAACGTAAGGAACACTTACTAAATCCTACAATTTCGGGGAGTGAACGGGGCGTTTGGCCGTAGTGAATCTACAGTAGGGGCGTGCTAAAGCCAAGTGCATGCAGCAGCGTCTATATTCAGCTCTGACCATCTCAAAGTTACTTGTTATTCTGCCCTGTCTCTTCCTCCAGACTAGTCCTGATCAGTAGTGGTGACAGTCTGGTATGCATGCTATATTGTGATTGCTATGACGTGCAACTGTGAAAATGTATTTTATTCAGTAGGCATTAACACATAACACATTTTAATAAATGTATTTAATTGATTTTTTTTTAAACTGTTTTATCATTAATGCATTTATTATTAACGTGATATTAATTCTGTATATATTTTTTTAATGTGCGTTCTTTTGCGAATTTATAATACACATTGGGCAGCACGATGGCTTAGTGGTTAACACTTCTGCCTCACAGAATCTGTCTGTATCTAAAGATTTAAGCCTTGATGAATTTGGGAGTACGCTAAGGGCTAGATTTACTAAGCTGCGGGTTTGAAAAAGTGGGGATGTTGCCTATAGCAACCAATCAGATTCTAGCTGTCATTTTGTAGAAGGTACTAAATAAATGAAAGCTAGAATCTGATTGGTTGCTATTGACAACATCCCCGCTTTTTCAAACCCGCAGCTTAGTAAATCTAGCCCTAAGACTAAATACATGCGTATTTAGAGGGGTGGCAGTAAAGAGGTGCAGTAGGGTATGCTCTGGCAGTAGAGGGGTGTAGTATGTGTGCTCTGGCAGTAGAGGGGTGCAGTATATTTTCTCTGGGAGTAGAGAGGTTCAGTATGTATGCTCTGGTAGTAGAGGGGTGCAGTATGTATGCTCTGGCAGTAGAGGGGTGCAGTATATTTTCTCTGGGAGTAGAGAGGTGCAGTATGTATGCTCTGGTAGTAGAGGGGTGCAGTATGTATGCTCTGGCAGTAGAGGGGTACAGTATGTATGCTCTGGCAGTAGAGGGGTGTAGTATATTTTCTCTGGGAGTAGAGAGGTGCGGTATGTATGCTCTGGCAGTAGAGGGGTGCAGTATGTATGCTCTGGCAGTAGAGGGGTGCAGTTTATTTTCTCTGGGAGTAGAGAGGTGCAGTATGTATGCTCTGGCACTAGAGGGGTGCAGTATGTATGGTCTGGAAGTAAAGGGGTGCAGTATGTATGGTCTGGAAGTAGAGGGGTGCAGTATGTATGGTCTGGAAGTAAAGGGGTGCAGTATGTATGCTCTGGCACTAGAGGGGTGCAGTATGTATGGTCTGGAAGTAAAGGGGTGCAGTATGTATGGTCTGGAAGTAGAGGGGTGCAGTATGTATGGTCTGGAAGTAAAGGGGTGCAGTATGTATGCTCTGGCAGTAGAGGGGTGCAGCATATTTTCTCTGGGTGTAGAGAGGTGCAGTATGTATGCTCTGGCAGTAGAGGGGTGCAGTATGTATGGTCTGGAAGTAAAGGGGTGCAGTATGTATGCTCTGGCAGTAGAGGGGTGCAGTAGGTATGGTCTGGAAGTAGAGGGGTGCAGTATATATGCTCTGGCAGTATTGAGGTGCAGTATGTATGTTGTTACAGTAATATAGTGCAGTATCTATTTTGTGGCGGTAGAGGGGTGCAGTTTATATGCTCTGGCAATAGAGGGGTGCAGTATATATGTTGTGGCAGTTGTAGGGTGCAGTATGTGTGTTGTGGAAGTAGTGGGGTGCATGCTCTGGAAGTAGAGGAGTGCAGTACGTATGTTGTGGCAGTATGAGGGTACAGTATGTATGCTATGGCATTAGTGGGGTGCAGTATATTTTCTCTGGGAGTAGAGAGGTGCAGTATATATGCTCTGGCAGTAGAGGGAGGCAGTATATATGCTCTGGAAGTAGATGGGTGCAGTAGGTATGCTCTGACAGTAGTGGGGTGCAGTATGTATGCTCTGGCACTAGAGGGGTGCAGTATGTATGCTCTGGCAGTAGAGGGGTGCAGTATGTATGCTCTGGTAGTAGAAGGGTGCAGTAGGTATGCTCTGACATTAGTGGGGTACAGTAGGTATGCTCTGGCAGTAGTGGGGTACAGTAGGTATGCTCTGGCAGTAGTGGGGTACAGTAGGTATTCTCTGGCAGTAGAGGGGTGCAGTAGGTATGCTCTGACATTAGTGGGGTGCAGTATGTATGCTCTGACATTAGTGGGGTGCAGTATGTATGCTCTGGCAGTAGAGGGGTGCAGTATGTATGCTCTGGTAGTAGAAGGGTGCAGTAGGTATGCTCTGACATTAGTGGGGTACAGTAAGTATGCTCTGGCAGTAGTGGGGTACAGTAGGTATGCTCTGGCAGTAGAGGGGTGCAGTATGTATGCTCTGACATTAGTGGGGTGCAGTAGGTATCTGCCAGCACCAGTGAGACACTGTATGTATGTTCTGCCTTTAATAAAGTGCAGGAAGTTTGCAGATCTGTCTGTTGTACTAGAGGCAATAGAGGCAGCACAATGATCTCCTCCGGGTGTCTGGGGACAGATGGATCAAGTTCTGTCAGCTTCTCTTGTGTTAACTCCTATACCACCAAAGCAATACCGATACTCCAATATGCTTATCCCTCATGCCTCATGTAGGTGTTTCAGTTTATGTACTAACATTGGTCGCAGTGTCTTATATCTGTTGTCTAGAGGTAATTGAAGGATGTCATTATGTAAGCACGTGGGAAAATTGATATAAACACATGATACGTTATCCTGATATTGAGACATCCTTTGATAACCATAGTCGTTTATAAACTGAGGCCATTTCCAGAGCAGTGGTGATCTTTTATGGCTGATGTTAGGATACACAGGCGATATCTGCTTTAACAAAGCTTTATGACCTTAAACAAATCCCTCTGTGTTCCAGGCACAGACAATTAGAGTGTAAACTCAATGGGGCAGGTAATTGTACCTGAGAGATTATGTGCACAGCCCTGTAAAGATGTACTGCATATAAATCAAGATTATGATTGTACCTGTAGAAATACAGGTAAACACAGAGGGATCAAAACTCTGGGAATATGGTATGTTGTATTGTATACAAATGGGATGATAATCATATTAATATATTATATATATAAAACTTCCCATGTCCTAGCCTGGCTGACTCCAGCTGGATGTCTTTTGCACTAATCATAATTGAAGATGACAGAGGCTTCTGATGGTAAATCTGTTTTCGCAGGAAGACAACATGGGAAGAAGTTGCTTTAAGACAGTGAGGACATGGCTCCGTCTGCTGAACCCCGCGAGCATTCCCAGCCTTGTCTCCATCTTTCTCTCCCAGCGGTCTCTCTCTCTCTCACTTTCCTTCAGTCTCACCCTCTGTCTCTCCCCTCCTGTCCTCTTCTCACTCCTACTTCCTCTCTCTCACACTCACACTCTCTACCCTTTCCCTCTTCTCTTACACTCTCTCCTTCCCCTACTCTCACTCTCCCTTACTCTCTCTCACACTCTCCAATTCCCTTCCTCTCACTCTCCACACTCTATCTCTTTCCAGTCCTCTTTCTCACACACTCTCATATCCATCTTCTCACTCTCTCTGTCCTTTACCTCTTCTTACTCTAACAGCCTATCTCTCACGCTCCCACCTTCTGCTCCTCTGACACTCCCTTCCCGTCTTTACCTTCCCTTTCTCTCATTATCCCTTCCTCTCCCTCACACTCCCACCTTCCCCTCCTCTACACTCATTTCCCCTATTTCAGTTCACTCTTCCTTCTTCTCTCCTTCTCCTCCTCTCTCTTTCCCTTACTTCCTTCCTTCCCGTCCTCTCACCCTCTTCCTCTTCCACTCTTACCTTCCTCTGCTCTCACACTCCCTTACTATCTCACACGCTCTCCTTCCCTTCCTCTCACTTTCTTCCTCTCTCCCCTCCTATCACTCTCCCATCCTCTCACTCTTCCTTCCTGTCTCTCACACTCCCATACTATCTCACAAGCTCCCCTCCCTCACACTCTCACCTTCCCCTCCTCTCACACTCCTTTCCCCTCTCTCCTTTTCTCTCACTATCCTTTCTCTCTCTCTTACACACTCTCCCTCCGCCTCCTCTCACTCAGTCTCTCATTCTTCTTTCACTCCTCTCACTATCCTTCCCTCACTCTCGCACACTCTCCCTCCCTCTCTCCCCTCCTCTCACTCTCCTTCCCTCTCACTCTCCCTTCCTCTCTCTCCTCCTCTCACTCTCCCCTCCTCTCACTCTCCCCTCCTCTCACTCTCCCTTCCTCTCTCCCCTCCTCTCACTCTCCCTTCCTCTCTCCCCTCCTCTCACTCTCCCCTCCTCTCACTATCCCTTCCTCTCTCCCCTCCTCTCACTCTCCCTTCCTCTCACACTCCCTCTAATTCTCCCTCCCTCTCTCCCCTCCTCTCACTCTCCCTCCCTCTCTCCCCTCCTCTCACTCTCCTTCCCTCTCACTCTCCCTTCCTCTCTCTCCTCCTCTCACTCTCCCTCCCTCTCACTCTCCCTTCCTCTCTCCCCTCCTCTCACTCTCCCTTCCTCTCACCCTCCCTCTAATTCTCCCTCCCTCTCTCCCCTCCTCTCACTCTGCCTTCCTCTCACTCTCCCTCCCTCTCTCCCCTCTCACTCTCCCTCCCTCTCACTCTCCCTCCCTCTCACTCTCCCTCCCTCTCACTCTCCCTCTCACTCACCCTCCCTCCCTCTCTCCCCTCCTCTCTCTCACTCACCCTCCCTCTCACTCTCCCTTCCTCTCTCCCCTCCTCTCACTCTCCCTTCCTCTCACCCTCCCTCTAATTCTCCCTCCCTCTCTCCCCTCCTCTCACTCTCCCTCCCTCTCTCCCCTCCTCTCACTCTCCTTCCCTCTCACTCTCCCTTCCTCTCTCTCCTCCTCTCACTCTCCCCTCCTCTCACTCTCCCTTCCTCTCTCCCCTCCTCTCACTCTCCCTTCCTCTCACCCTCCCTCTAATTCTCCCTCCCTCTCTCCCCTCCTCTCACTCTGCCTTCCTCTCACTCTCCCTCCCTCTCTCCCCTCTCACTCTCCCTCCCTCTCACTCTCCCTCCCTCTCACTCTCCCTCCCTCTCACTCTCCCTCCCTCTCACTCTCCCTCTCACTCACCCTCCCTCCCTCTCTCCCCTCCTCTCTCTCACTCACCCTCCCTCTCACTCTCCCTTCCTCTCTTCCCTCATCTTACTCTCCCTCTCTTCCCTCATCTTACTCTCCCTCTCTTCCCTCATCTCACTCTCCCTCCCTCTCTCCCCTCCTCTCACTCTCCCTCCCTCTCTCTCTCCCCTCCTCTCACTCTCCCCTCCTCTCACTCTCCCTCCCTCTCACTCTCCCTCTCACTCTCCCCTCCTCTCACTCTCCCTCCCTCTCTCCCCTCCTCTCACTCTCCCTCCCTCTCTCTCTCCCCTCCTCTCACTCTCCCCTCCTCTCACTCTCCCTCCCTCTCACTCTCCCCTCCTCTCACTCTCCCTCCCTCTCTCCCCTCCTCTCACTCTCCCCTCCTCTCACTCTCCCTCCCTCTCACTCTCCCTCTCACTCTCCCCTCCTCTCACTCTCCCTCCCTCTCTCCCCTCCTCTCACTCTCCCTTCCTCTCTCCCCTCCACTGATTCTCCCTCCCTCTAAATACACTAAGGTTGGTGTCGGGAGTAACTAAAACAGTTTGGGCTCCATAGCAAACTTGTGATGTTGCGATCTCTCCAAAGTCATACCCACCATCATGCCTTCTCCATGCCCAGTCAGCAGGGCCGTAACGAGGGTGGTGCAGGCGGTGCCGTCGCCCAGGGCGCAAGGCCAAGGGGGCGCAGCAGCCGCCCGCTACCTGCCTCCATACCTTCAGCCCTTAAGTTCCGCTTAAGGGCTGAAGAGAGAGAGAGAGATATTAACTTACAAGAGTTTGATGCTTCTGCCCTTAAGTTCCACAGTGGAATGCATGTGCATTCCACTGACAGGAAGTTTGCGTTCCAAATGCCGAACTTGCAGAACTTAAGGGCAGAAGCATCAAACTCTTCTAAGTCTCTCTCTCTCGATCTCTCTCTCTCTCGATCCCTGGTTTTTAAATCAAATTTGACTATATGAAGTAAATTCATAACATTAAAAGGATTTCAAATACATCTGCCGCAATGTTTGTTTGACAGACAAGGATGAGACGTGACAATTTTTGTCACAATATATTAAAGTAACTTAAACCTACACATACTGCAGTATTTTAATTACATTGAGGCATTATATGAATAAGACAGACAATTTAGTATCACAATTCGAATTAAGTATATGTGAACCCCCCCTTAAATTCATGCCCAGTACAGTTTATGTAAAATAAATATATACCTTGTCCTCTACATAAAACAACTAAACTTATGAATTTCTTCCGCAGCACGGTACAGAGAACTCATTTACATCACTCCCTGCCCCATTGGGGCTTACAGTCTAAATTCCTTAACACACAGACATAGACAGTTTTGCTGTTCTTATTTGAGTATTAAGTGCATAAAACATTACAATACCTATCGCTATATATTTTTTGCATACTTTAAATGGTCATTAGGGCAGAGAGCCGGTTGTTAATTTATTGGAATCCCATCACTGTGTGTATATGTGTATATGTGTATGTGTGTGTATATATATATATATATATATATATATATATATTTATTTATTGGGGGGCGCCGGTGCCCTGTCTCGCCCAGGGCACTAAAATGTCTAGTTACGGCACTGCCAGTCAGTACCCCATGGGTCATAGTATGAAGTGCATTAGTAGCGATCGGCTACCAGCTTTATGACACATTGTTTGCTCTGGAACAGACCGCTGTGCTGCGGCCTCCATAGTTATGGCGTGAACTACTACTAGGGTTATACTCTGAGCCCTTATGCTGGTGTCACGAGGGAGTAATCAAACGCATGAAAAACAACAGTATTCTGAAGCTGTGAATTGCCCCTTTAGTCACACATTATAACAATCATGTTCACTAAAATGTATCAATAATTGAATAATCCACAGGTTCAGTACATACATTAAGCTAACACACATCTGTCTTTTCTTATTTATCTTTGTGCATTAGAACTAAGTTAGAACTTGCAGATCTGATAGAAGAGCCAGGCTTTCCTGATCCATAGCCGAAATTTCTACATACACATTAAATATTTTAGAAACAAATTTAACATGTTGGTGGAATGGGGTGAAGTGGTTTAAATCAATCCCACAGCCCCAGACCTGCTCTTCTGAGCATTGTTTTTTTTAAATCAAATATTTTTATTTAGATTTTGATAATAACAATACAAGAAAAAATTCATGATACAGTTCCATAGAGAGTTGCAAACCACAATATTATACAAGCTTATTCACACCTCCAACTAACACAACTAACAAAAACACCCAAGTATGACACATGAATGATTGAAACACACACACACTCAGTGACCAATTTATTATGTGCACCTTAAAGTAATTTAATCAGCCAATCATGTGGCAGTAACTCTGCCACATGATTGGCTGATGTATAAAAGCATGCAGACATGGCCAAGAGGTTCAGTTGTTGTTCAGAACAAACACCACAATGGGGAAGAAGTGTGATCTTAATGACTTGTAGAATGATTTTTGTTACCAGACAAGGTGGTTTGAGTATCTCAGAAACTGCTGATCTCCTGGGATATTCACACACAACAGTCTCTGGAGTCTACAGAGAACGGTGCGCAAAGTAAAAAACAAAATAAGCGACAGTTCTCTGGGTGAAAACACCTTGTTAATGTGAGAGGTCAGAAGAGATTGGTGAGACTGGTTCAAGCTGAGAAGAAAGCGTCAGTAACTCAATAACCGTGCGTTACAACAGCGGTATGCAGAAGAGCATCTCTGTAGGCACAGCACGTTGAACCTTGAAGTGGATGGGCTGCAGCAGCAGAAGACCACACCGGGTTCCCCTCCTGTCAGCTAAGAACAGGGCACAGAGACTACATTGGGCACCAAAACTGGACAGTTGAAGATCGGAAAATCGTTGCCTGGTCTGACGAACATTAATTTCCACTGTGACATGCAGATGGTAGGGTTAGAATCCTAAGAATATGAATTCATGGATCCATCCTAACCCTGCGTCAACGGTGCATGTAAAGCTGTGAGAAAGGTTTTCTTGGAACACATTAGAACCCTTAATACCAATTAAGCATCATTTAAATGCCGCAGCCGACCTGAGAATTGTTGCCGACCATGTTCCATCATTTATGGCCACAGTCTACCCATCTCCTAATGTCAACTTCCTGCAGTATAAAGTGACATGTCACAAAGCACAATGAATTCAGTGTTCTCTAATGGTATCCACAGTCACCAGATCTCAATCGGATAGAGCACCTTTGGGATGTGGTGGAACGGGAGATTCACAGCATTAACATTCAGCCCAAAAATCTGCAGCAACTCGTGATGTTATCATGTCAACATGCACCAGATCTCTAAAGATTGATTCCAGTACCTTGTTGAATTTATACCACGAAGAATTCAGTCTGTTCTGGGGGCAAAAGGGGGAGCAGGGCTGGTCCTACACAGTACTAGAAAGGAATGTCTAGTAAAGTGTACACTGAGTGGTAATGTTACTATGTGACATCACCAGGTTTCCTCCCCAGAATCCACAAGCTTGTTAAAGCATATATGCAGGGGCCTTGAGGCCCCTGATGTCTTATAGAGAGTAATATGAAATATAACAAGCAGTCTCAGTAAGGACTTTGCAGAAGGCAGATTGGGACAACAAGAAATGAAAGATTCATAAGAACAAAAAAATCATTGACCTCTTTTTCATCTAGTGCAGTTCTTATATAATGTGTCAATGTAAAGTGGCTGGAAACATGTTACTGTACACCTTTAGCAGTGATAGTTCTGTGCTGACTGCATCTACTGTAACATAGATAATAGGCAAATATGCAGAGATTTCCCATAATAGCTGTTCTGATCTCAATTGAACTCATATTTGATAGAGAATGACAGAGACCAGGGAAAAGCTGTTGTATAAGGGAAATTATCAAGAAGGATCATATTATTATTGTTATGTGGTGGTCACAAGAATGCTCTCTGTATTGTATAGGGGTCACTAGGATGCTCTCTGTATTGTATAGGGGTCACTAGGATGCTCTCTGTATTATATAGGGGTCACTAAGATGCTCTCTGTATTGTATAGGGGTCACTAGGATGCTCTCTGTATTGTATAGGGGTCACTAGGATGCTCTATTGTATAGGGTCAGTAGGATGCTCTCTGTATTGTATAGGGGTCAGTAGGATGCTCTCTGTATTGTATAGGGTCACTAGGATGCTCTCTGTATTGTATAGGGGTCACTAGGAGGCTCTATTGTATAGGGGTCACTAGGATGCTCTCTGTATTGTATAGGGGTCAGTAGGATGCTCTCTGTATTGTATAAGGGTCACTAGGATGCTCTCTGTATTGTATAGGGGTCACTAAGATGCTCTCTGTATTGTATAGGGTTCACTAGAATGCTCTCTGTATTGTAAAAGGGGTCACTAGGAGGCTCTATTGTATAGGGGTCACTAGGATGCTCTCTGTAATGTATAGGGGTCAGTAGGATGCTCTCTGTATTGTATAAGGGTCACTAGGATGCTCTCTGTATTGTATAGGGGTCACTAAGATGCTCTCTGTATTGTATAGGGGTCACAAGAATGCTCTCTGTATTGTATAGGGGTCAGTAGGATGCTCTCTGTATTGTATAGCGGTCACTAGGATGCTCTCTGTATTGTATAGGGGTCACTAGGATGCTCTCTGTATTGTATAGGGGTCACTAGGATGCTCTCTGTATTGTATAGGGGTCACTAGGATGCTCTCTGTATTGTATAGGGATCAGTAGGATGCTCTCTGTATTGTATAAGGGTCACTAGGATGCTCTCTGTATTGTATAGGGGTCACTAAGATGCTCTCTGTATTGTATAGGGTTCACTAGAATGCTCTCTGTATTATATAGGGGTCATAAGGATTGTCTCTGTATTGTATAGGGGTCACTAGGATGTTCTCTGTATTGTATAGGGTTCACTAGGATGCTCTATTGTATAGGCGTCACTAGGATGCTCTCTGTATTGTATAGGGGTCACTAGGATGCTCTCTGTATTGTATAGGGGTCACTAGGATGCTCTCTGTATTGTATAGGGGTCACTAGGATGTTTTATGTATTGTATAGGGGTCACTAGGATGCTCTCTGTATTGTATAAGGGTCACTAGGATGTTCTCTGTATTGTATAGGGGTCACTAGGATGGTCTTGGGTTTGTATATCACTAATAGTGGTAGTAGTTTTATTTAATTGCAACATAAAAAAGCATTTCTTTAATTGTTCATGCCAGTGTTTAAAAGTAATCACTGTTATATTTAAGTATGTGTGTTTTTTGGATTTGTTTTTATCTATGAAAGCCACCCCCACCTCCAAGAAGAGGTACAGACGGTTAGAATGATCTATCCCATGGGGGCCGGTCTTCACACAATAGCAAAGATTTCCCAGAGCCAACTACTAATGATAACCCTGGAAACTCCCTGCAACTAGAACAAGCTGCGCCACTAATGTATCTTGTACAGAACGGTGTGCTAACCCCGCCTACTTTGTGCTAGCACCACCTACAATTGAGTGGGCCCCGTCTACATGAAGCCCCTTTAAGATTTCTTTCCAGGACCACTTTAAGTTCCCAATCCACCCCCTGCATAAATGTCATGTAGTTTTGAAAGATCTAATATTAATAGTACACCCCAAGTAAACTGCAAATAGAAATGTACAGTTATTATCACACATATAAATATTGGTAACAATGAGCTATAAAAAATGCGCCCCTCCCTCCTTGTGTCATAAATATCTAAGGGATCATTTAAACCAGCTGTTGGTTTAGGCAGACGTTCATGGGACACTGAGGTCATGTGATCATTCAGAGCCAATGTGCTGGTAGCTGGCAGCTTGATGATGTCACAGGATGTTCCTGAGGAGCGCAGTGAGCATACTCCTGCCAGTACATGGGGTGTTCACACTCTCTAATACTCATACTTGCCTACACTCCCGGAATTTCTGGGAGGTTCCCGAAATTCGAGGAGACCTCTCAGACTCCCGGAAGAGTAGGCATCCTCCCCATTGATAATATGGCACCGTTAAACAAAAGCATTAGGTTAATCAGCTTTGCATGAAGGGCTTACAAAGGTAATTGCCGTATAAATGCTTCTAGTGTGCTGCCAATATGTGCAAAAGCTTCTGTAAATAAGATGTGTGTAAAGGACGAGAGGTGATGTCGTCTCCTAAGACTGCATTACGAACAGTTCTGTAATTAGGTAATATTACTAATAGTAGAGTTTAACTTTTCTGTTTGTATTGGGTTCACTCTCTTTATGTATAATAAGGACTTTCAGAGATTCATAGAATTATTGCTCCAACTTCTGATTTATTTTAGATTTTTTTTGCCTCCAGACTTCCACAAGTGCGATGTGCTATATAAATTATTCCTAAGGATGGACAAAGGCATCGATCCTGTACTGACAGCTATAGATGAGACAAGTCCTTTATTCTGAGTTGCATGTCTGCCAGCGTTACTTGAATATTACTGACAATACACGCTGTAAATTAGTTATGTCAGCATCATGCTTCCTGCAAGTAGACTAAATAAGTTTAGTTGTGATCCAATATAGGGTAGTATGGCCTTAGCTATAGGATACTTTTCATTGGCTATGTGGAAAGCAGTGGTGTGGCCACATCTCATTGGGGCATACCGACATACAGCAGGGGTGGGCCATACCCTTCTGAAGTTATAGGCTTACCCATCCCATCTCCCCCAAAAAATCCCTCCATTGCTGTAGATGTTCTTGGCACTGAGTGGAACACACCTCTCACCAGCCCCAGCAAGTGGGACAAACATCCTGACTGTAAAGACGGTGGAAGTAGGAAATGGGACGCTTGAGAGGCATGAGCAGAGCCTTATTACCCCAGGCTGCTGCTTTGAGGCCCAGGAGACCTGAATCGCACTGTAGTCGCAGCGATAAATGAAGCCTCTGTCAGCCGGGATCATGCTGGCTGTACTGGTTGACTGATTGGGGGGAAGTTGAGGAATGGGAGGGTAAAGATGGGAGAACTCGCTGCCACAACCAAGCTGCAGCGGGGCTGCTTGGAAGAGGGGTGAGATGATTAGAGGGCTCTGTCCTGCTGCTGTTCCAGCGCCGTCTGAATATCAATATAATACAAGTTATATTGTGCGTGCTCTAGGCCCACCATGTGCCAGGTTCCAGAATCTGGTTTTAGGGTCCCGATAGTCAGATGTGCAGCACATTGTACAGGAAACTGCCTCTTGTGATCAGAGAACTATGGTGCGCTGACACTTTTGGTCCTGGGGCAATAGTGCACTGACACATGGGGTCTGGGGTAATTGCACACAGAGACTTGGGGTCCCGGGGCAATGGGACACTGAGACTTGGGGTCCCGGGGCAATGGGACACTGAGATGTGGGGTCCCAGGGCAATGGGACACTGAGATGTGGGGTCCCAGGGCAATGGCATGCTGACGCTTGAGGTCCCGGGGCAAAGGCGCGCTAATGCTTTGGGTCCCTGCTGACACAAGGTTGAGTATCAGTATAATAAACACGATTTTTCCTTCACACTGACCTAGAATGTACTTATAGGAGATATAATAATATTGGGTGGAAATCACAAAAACGATGTGATGCTTTTTAGAAAAATGTAAAATTCAGAAAGAAATAACGTTTTTTTTTTGGCCAGTTTAATATAAGCAATAATAAGGTTTTTATATAAAAGTTTAAACATTGAAGAAAACAACAATTGATTTAGCCATGCTGTGTGTGGTGTACATTTTAATTAATTGCCTAAACTTTCTCCTTCACTTGCAACTTGAGAGCTAACCATTTCTATCTGTTATGTATTTCATTATAGAAAGATATTTGTAAAAAAAAATATATATCTAGCGCCACAATAAAACTAGTTACCCACTATCTCGGAATGTCCAGAGACTCCCAAATTAGGAGCTGACTTCCAGGACTGGGATATGCAGCGATGATGAAAATCGTTCCATTCAGCTCCGCCCTCTTTAGTGAACACCGAGTGGGCAGGGCCATGGCGATGCAATCTGTGTCATCATAGAGCTTGCCACACCCACTTGGCGCAAACTGCATTAGGCCACACCCCCTCTTTCACCTCCCCTACAAATCTCCCAGAGGGCAAGTATAAAAAGTATGCATGTATGCTATAAAAACTAAATATCAAAAGTTCTCTGTTAGAAAATATTTATTTACCTTTGCTTTTGAAGAGTATATTCAGAAATGACTACTTTTCCTTTTGGTAGAAGAACGGTATTAAGAAGACTTGTAACAATGCCATATTTGTGAATTCCATCCATTTAGTTCTGCTTATTCTTTTGTTTTTCACCACCCTTTTAGCAATTATAATTGTTACTCAGAGCTGCTACCATGCCAGTTTGTCTGTCCCATGGGTGCAAAGGCCTTAAAATCAATACTTTTGTCCTCCAACGAAATTTGGAAGTGCTGATGGCAAAGAGGGACATTGATTCCATAAACAAGACCACAGCTGGGGGAAACCTACTTTTTATATTTGTCTACAAGCAATAAACTGTACTTTAAAAATACTAAACTAACTTATGCATAGTATATCGGCGAGCAAAATAAATAACAGGTTTAACACATATTTCTCTTAGTGATGCCAGTGCATCCAACTCTCTGTTGGCTCTTGTCTGTACAACCTCAGGGATTACCTGTATAGTCAATGGATAGAGAATACATATTCGGTAGTGTAAAAGCTCCCCCTACTGGAAGGATGCTGAATCACATCACACTAAAGATGTACAAGAGTACTACATTATTTTATTTTACTATAAAAGAAAATATTCCGGGAACAACGGTCAGTGTTGATTTCTATTATTATGGGCCGGTTAAAGGATTTATTTGATCATGTGCCAGTTAAAGGAATGTTAAACAAAAACAAAATTTTTTGGAGGAAATTCATAGTACTGTGGAAATGTGACACGTTTCTTCTGTCAGAGACATCACCAGCGATATACCTGTCTGGAGGTAAGGCTCAGGGAGTGGAGGTGTGAGAAATGGTTAATGGGCTCTAGGCTGGATCCGGTCTGTCCTCCACAACAACATAAAAAGATGCAGTGTAACCTGGATCTAATAACAGCTGCTTTCAGATCCATTTTACGCTGATTATAGCAATGCTTGAAGTAAAAATAAAACAAAACCAGAAAAATAATATACAACTTTGTTGAAGGGATGTATGTTAGTGTGAAAGTCATTCTGGAATCTTGTAAGATTAAACAAAAAAAAATCGATCACCCCTCAGTTTCCTGCATTGTACTTCAAATGCATAATATATATATTTCTATCAATATACTACCAAAAGACAGTATAAAATTAATTTGGTTTGACTAGAAAAAATAATAAAACATTTTTCACGCTGTGGCCTTAAATTGTACAAAATGCTCGTGGTCTACAAGACGCTACATATCATGTTTCCTTGCACCCTTGATACAAACTCTTTTTAATTGTACTATTCATGTCAGGATCTGTTGCTGGCTATAGCAGTGTGCTGGGGGATCTCTCTGTGTTTGTTCCTTTTAGGATAACCCCACCCTTTCATGCACCTGCTATAGCCTATAAATTGATTGAGTAACTTCGATTTCTTTATATGTCAGGGGCCAGTCAGCCGAGTCTCACAGCCATTGGGGGTGTTTTAAAGAGCCTGGTTAGATGTGTAACCATTGACCTGATCAGAAAGGACTCCGCACTGAAGGCCTTTAGTAGAGCACTGGTGGGCGTTCAAATCTAAATTAATTAGACTTATGGGCTGACAGTTTCCACCAATATTAGGAATGAGGCAGCCAAGGAGAGAAAGTCAATGATGCAGTTTATTGCCTCTGTGATATCAACTATTCCTCACGAATCAATAGACTGGAGGTTTATAAACATTGGTTTAGCCAACAAATGGCTCCCTCCACTGAGCAGAGTAAAGGTGCTCTTTAAAGGTTTGAAGAAAGTAGAAATCCTCTTGGTCTGGGTGGACCGTCAGCCTTCGAATACAAACACATTTCGTGCAGGACTTTGTGGTGCAGAACAATTACCCGCTCTAAAATAACTGCTGCTCAAAAATTCATTGTGATGTACATGGAAGTGTCAAAATTGCTGCTCATACTGTATAGGCAATATTGTAATGCTAAAATTATAGAGTCACATTCAAGCCTATTTTTCAATGCAAAAATAAGTAGTTGCTGCCCACCATGATTATATGCTGCATTGAAATAAAATAATTATTATGCTCAACTCATTGCTAGGAGGAAATAACATGAATTCTCCTGCCTTTGTATAAGTAAAATGTATTTTTTTTCTATTAACCGATCTGTGGTTTCCACAGCCTATCAAAATACAAATGTAGACACGAAAAGCATGAAAGGGTGTAATGTAGAGACCTGCTGATACTTTCTAGGGGTGCCAGGACATGTCCATACATAGCCATTAATGGTATACACTTATTTATGCAAGTAAACAAGACGTTCAAAGTGCTAAGTGTAAGGTATACCTGTCTTACACCAATAGTGAGTCATGAACGGTAATCAGTTTCTACGGAGTCACAAAAACACAAAATGATCACATACGGACAAAAACACACAAAAAATACATAAAATAAAAACACACATCATTAAAAAACAAAATCTTTATTTGGTCCGAAAGAACCTGAGATGGGTGCATGGGCCGCCCAATATTGTACTATCTATACAATCTGAGTATATAAGCTGATAAAATAGCATTTTGTCTTATGACAGCTGAACAATATATACAAGTTTCAAATATTTCCCAGTTGTGGCAAACAGGGAGAGACACCAGGGACCCTAATATACAGCAGGCGGGAGAGGAAGAAGAGGTTTGTGAACCAAAAAAAAACAAAAAAAAAACCCGCTACTGGAGTTTACAAACATCTAAAAATGAGAACAGTGGATGTAATTTACGAAGCGAATAACAGGCCCTTGCGCAAGTGCGTCAAGATTTCGGTTAAAGACCTTGGGTGTAACTGGGGCAGATGGCGTTTGTGGAGTTATCTCACAAGAGCGGAGTGTAGATGTGCACCTTCTAGTGTCCAGCAACACCACGGTGCGTTGAACTGCGTACTCGGTGTGCTTCGTAAATGACGCCCACTAACAATAAAAGACATTGACCACTGGATTAATGGATCGCCACTTTGTGCTACTAGCAAAAACCCTGTTATGTAGAGAGGGACAAAGGACAGGTCTGTCACGTATCTGTCTGACTTTTTGGCAAACATCAATGGACGAGCGGAGAGGTTATAGTATTGGCATCATATTTCCTGAAACTTCTGCATTGTGACAATTTCATTACTGGTACTAGATGTATGCAATTTGTAAAAAAAAAAATAAACAGCCCCAATATTACTCAGCAGCTTTGGTAGAAATTACATGGATCAATATTTAAAATGAACCTGGTGATATCTGTTTCACATTTTAGCTATGCCCCGAAGATAGAGAAATGTTGAGGTTAATTTCCAATATAGGGATGCCTTTAAAGTGCAGTTGTTGTCAACAAACATCGAGGCAGCCATTTTCTGGGTCGAACCAATATTTATGAGAAGGGCTTAATGATGGCGCTGAGTGATGTCACTGGGGCCTAGCGAGTTGGCTGCATGCTCAAGACAAAATGGCTGCCGTCATTGTGTTATGACAGGTGCACAGTGAGTACAATGCTGTTAGAGAAAATACTGGTTTCCTTGGACCAAACATTGAATAGTAAGTTTAAAAGCAAGCAGGGATGGGTTGGTTACTCATAATTTGCCCCTCGAGCATCAGTTGAAGGGGCAAGTGTTAAAATGGATATAGCCACCACTATTCTACCAGCGAGATGTAGTATACACCTTATTGGGGGATAAAAGGGGGATAAAAGGTAGTTTGATCTGATGGTGCAGTAGCCACAAGTAGCAAAACTGCATTTTGAATATAGCAGCAAATGGGAATAACCCTATAGGACATTTTACAGAGGAATAAAGGGTATGGGCAGACATCTTTCTTCACAAGTATCCTGTGCCCCTCAGATGTATTATGGGTACAGACTAGTGTTCCACAACTCACAATGACTGGTAAAAGCTCAGATTTTCAGGGCACAAAATGGCTGCCTCCACAGTGCATGTGGATAACCGGTCTGCACAAGTCCAGACAAGAACAGCATGGTAATGGTCCAAATTTTGGGGGGACATCCCCGATTAATCACGTGTGTTTATAGCGTGACATTAATCATAGCTACGTAAAAGATTCGGCCCTGCTGCGAGCCGTTAGACCTGAAATTACGCAGACATTTTATGCAATCCAACTGTGCACAGAGAGATATCCTGATCACCTGTCCTGTTAGCAGACTCAGACCAGGCTGATATACACAACTCCCCTCCGATTTCAGGCAATCTACATTAATTAGTTCTGTTCAGCATACATTATATACATGAACACAACATAGTATAAAAATAACCCAGTGTATTTGATTTCAGGAGCACAGGGAGGAAAGGGTTAGTCCTAGATAGGGTGGTAATAATGAGTTAGCAGCCCTTCTTTCCCTGAGACTAAAACCTTGAAAGCAGCAACCCCCCCCCTTTGCCCACAGAAGTTGTGAGCGCCTTCCATTCTTAACCTACGGAATCTAGTTGGTGACTTTTCATTGGCTCGCAAATCTTTCCTCGCTGTTCTTACAACACCCTAGCGCCTGCAGACAATCTCAGCTTCTCATCAGAACGTGTGTGTGTAGCAGACAGTAATCTATATATGGGAGTGTGAGGGATATATATATTTTTATGCAGAGTTTGGATATAGGGTCTCTTTCTGTGATATGAGCTTCTCATAGGTTAATCTAAAATGTACTTTCTTTCTTTCCTGTGATAAAAACAAAGTTCTCGCAATATATAGCTTTTGCTTTCATACTTACCCTGTTTGCAAATCTACAGGATTATTGTTTAACTATTAAAATGGCTGTGCTTTCCTCCCTTGAGAATAAAAAAATATGAGCGTTCGATTTATTGCATGAAGGAGGGGTAACACCACCCCGATATATGGTATCGTTAAGACTTGAGGCGACACGGGGGATGTGCAGATTTGGGGCTTAGTAGCAGAAAACCTCTTTTGTTGCTTTAGTAGAGTATGAAGTCTATTGACACAACTTCCTCCCACTCGGGTAAAGCTTGTGCCCATGCATACGGTCAAATATTTAATACAATAACCATAGAGTCTTGTCTATGGTCACTGATGAGAGGACATTAGCAGCCATAACATCTTGCCTTACATATACAATGAATTATTAAAATATACATCTTAAAATGAGAACTCTATGAATACATATCTTGCAGTGAAGAATGACAAAGTGTACCCGCCAGCTACTCACAGTGGAGGCAGACATGTTGGAGGCTGGACCAATATTAATGAGCATGCAGACTCATTAGGAACATGTGCTTTGGTGATGTCATTAGTTCCAAGTGACGCTGCCTCCGCTGGGAAAAGCTGACGGGCACACAAAGTTGTTTTGTTTTGTTTTTTAAAAGAAATTATGAAGGGCAAATCTTTCTCATTTAAAGTTGAGGAACAAGAACAAAAATTTCTTGTTTAATGTGTGGCCCTTCAAAATAAATGGGGGTAACGGGCAGGATTCCGGGATGGGATAGGGTCCCTGTTTACACAGGATAAAAGTCCTGAGTAGATTTCAAGTGTAGTTTTCCGGGAATTGTTTAGTCTGTAAAGTGCTCCCACTAAATCGGGGGTGGTCAAGCCCCCATGGGATGTCTCGTTGCGGAGGTGGGTCAGAGTGGGCGAGGGCCGTGTAGGCCAGACACCTCCGGGGATAGAGGGGGACTGTGGGTGCCTTTGCTGCACATCCAATCGTTTAGAGAAGCCTGGTTAGCTTTCCGATGTGCTAGACGATGGGTAATGGAGAAGCCGGCGTTGCCCTCCAGTTGAGACAAGATGACCAGCACCTGCCTGAGGAAGGAGCAGAACAAACCATAAAGACTTATGCTGTAAGCACAACAGAGGACAGTGAGGAGGAGGAGAGATACGGAGAGTAGTGAAGGCCTGGAGACTGGGCAAGAGGAGCAGAGGTCCGCAGGCTTGGAGGAACCCACCTGTGAAGAGGAGGAACGCTGTCGCTGGTTTTGAGGCTGCCTCTGGTGGACACAACGTTGAAGCTGTCCGTGCAGTCACACTGGATGTGCAGAAAGGACTTAGGGTGACGATTTTCCACCACCACAATGAGCCCGGCCCATCCGTGGGTCAGGTAATAGCAGGTCATCCCCTCACGGCCCTGTGGAAGGAGAAGGATGTGTAAATTCTCCTAAATGCAAAAACTAGACGTTGAAGGCTCTTTATTGTGGATGGGGGGGGGGGGGGGGGGAAGACTGGAAACAGAGTACAAAGGCGGAGATAGAAGCAGAACAAAGAGCAAGAGTAGAAGAGGGGACGTATGAGTAATAATGAATTATCTCTCTCTATAGATTATCCCAGTGTGCCCTTACCTCGTGCCGTTCCCCCTTGTCTTCCGTCAGCAGGATAATGGCATCTGCAAGTGTTGTTGGTTGGGCTTCTACCTGCTCAACCATGACGAGCCGGGAACTATAAATAGCTAAAATATACCCCATGGGGTCGGGTACAGAGCGGCGATTATTACTGCTACCCGTGGGACTGGAAGCTAAAGAAAAACAAAACCAAGAGATGTATTGGTTAGATTCCATACTGCCAATGCATCCTTACAGAACAGCAATCAGGACTAACTTACCCTGGACTGTGGATGAGCCAACCACATTCACCGTATGCCAATGGTTAAATGCGCAACACACGACGGCGTACTCTCCAGGCTCCAGCATTACATCGCATCCTACAAACTTCTTCACTGCCCTCTTGCTGTGTGCCATTAGCTTACCCAACATCACCTTCCCAGCACCCCCTAGGGATGCCCGGAAAACCATGATGCAGAGGTCCAGGAGGTGACTGTCGACGGTGTCTGATCGTCTACAAGGGAAGAATGCAGTTACAATACGCATACCGCAAGACGACTTCAAGACCTGCCTTTTTATTAGGATCCTCAATACAGAGACATACAGCAAATGTTGCAGTACTATCCAGTAAAGGCAAGCCAATGTATGGGCATACCATCAATAATTGGGCACTGCCTGGCTAGTTTCTGCCCAATCACAAAATTAGTGGAAGATATAACAAGAAAATTATGATGCTTTATTAACTGTTGTATGTCGTGAATGGCATGGGTAGGAGATAAGAGGATGGGGTTATCTACTAAACTAAGGCACCATTATCAGGATATTTTGGTCATTTAAAAGCGTCCCTGGAGGGACACACTGGAAACGCATGCTTAAAATTTTAGTCTAACTGGGAGAAGTTGTGTATTCCAAAGTATGGGTGCAGCACTGGAGAAGTCTTGGAAGCTAAAGATAGAGGTGGTACTAAGGGAGGATTATAGGCATAGGTCATTGGCAACATGGAGAGCACGATCAAGGAGGAACAAACAGAGGCTAGAGAAGACATATATACGACGGTACAGTATTGTAAGGAAGAACCAGATTTCTAAATTGTATCATTGGAAAACAGGCTCAGTGGCTGGCAGAGTATAACAGTATAATAGTAAATCAGTTAGTAAGGATTATCTGTATGACAACTTTTTCCACCTTCTTTTTAATTGTCCTTACCTGCTGCCTTCCTGGAAGAGAGAGAACTCTACAGCTGTGCGCTCCACCACGGTGAGAGAGGTAACGGTCACTGGGACCGAGGCCCTGTTTGGGAAGGTGCCCTGAACCCTGACTTCATGCCAGTCGGTGTGGATTTTGCAGATATCGACGGAGTCAAAATACCTGTGGGGGTCAAAGTAGAGAGATGAGAGGCAAGTGGAAAATGCCCTTTTTTATTACAACACTTACAGTCATTGCTTAGATACACTCCTTTTTTATGTATCTAACATTACCTAGGTAGATCAATAATTATTTTGGGGGGCAACATAGATGGTCATTTTTAAGGACCTGTAGGTGGGATATCTACTAATAGTTAACAAACCCCTTCCCCAGAATTGTGATTTTCTTGGGGTCATTCCCCAAGATCCTGCTCTGACAGATGGCCCCAGATCTTACACTTGCATGCTCATCCAATCAGGAGCTGACTGCAACCTCCGGAACACACAGAACTTTACTGCAGCTGACCAACTCTAACATGGGCAAAAGGGGTTCATTTAACAAAAAGTATTGGATTAAAGTGGATAAACTTTATAAGTGGGCATCAGCTATGTGATGACTTCTGTTACTCTGCTAAATAAAACTGACCTAACATTACAAATCGTTTATTCACATGACTTCTGTTACTCTGCTAAATAAAACTGACCTAACATTACAAATCGTTTATTCACATCCTGTCTGCTAGTCCTGGTGATGAGCAGTCACTCACCGGATAAAGTCACTATACTCCATCCAGAAGACCCCTTCGCTGCTACCATGAGGCATCAATTCATGTTTCAGTGAAGATGGCCACATGGCCCACTCATCCGACCAGCTGCCGTTCCAAGAGAAGCGTCCCCAGGGGTTACGTAAACGGAGAAGGCTGGCAGGGAAGAATGGGAGGATTAAAGGGGAACTTGTCCAACAACAGGACCCTAGAGTGATAAACATTAGGTCTTCCTTCCACTGTATACTAACCGGGAACCATGGACATCTCTAACGTCCAGTATAGAGTAAGCGTGTCGAGGTCTTAGTCCAACAGTTTCATAAGCTGCGTCATCCACCTTCATGTTGCCTCCTCCGCAGGACGCTCCCATTAGAAACCTGGAGATACAGGAGGCAAACAGATGAACCCCATGTACCAGTGTACAGACAAAGCCCTCAACACGTGAGAAGATAAAAATAAATTCTATGTTCAACATCTACAACGCAAGTACATTCTCAAGGGATAGTAGCGTACTAAAGTCTATACAAACAAGAAGGGGAAAGGTTATTGTGCACAGTAGCTGGAGATTTAACTAACATACTCCGGAGGTGTTGAGAGGTTCTCCTACGCACTGTACAGGTTGAGCCGAAAGGAGCTGTACTAAGAGGGTTTGAGAAGAATGAGGACATGAAGGACCCTCTCACTTGATCTTACCCGGCTTCCTTAGAGCTCAGCATTTTGGCCCAGATAAGGTCTGTGTCCACCGTTTCCTCTCGGGGGTTAGTAGAGCTGACCTGAAGCATCAGGCTTTCACAAGGAGCTCCAGTCAAAGTGGCCAAGCCCTCAATGGCACGGCCAGCCTGGAGGGCAAAGTACGAGCCGTGAAGCTTTGCCAGTGCCTTTTCGATCAGAGCCACCCAGAGCTGCTTTCTTTGGGCCTGCAGGGAAGACCAATACCCAGAACGCTCAAACACAAATGACATTTAAATGATATCTCTATACTACAGCAGGATTTGGCTTTACCTGGGAAAAGAGTAAATATCCAGATTCATCACACGGCAACATATCATCCACCAGGACCGTGCTCCATGTCCCGTCTTTGCATAGCCGCACCTGATAGGCTCCTTCCGGGCAAATTGTCCTTGTGATCATCACCCTCTCCACCAGCTCCGGTCTTTCTGCCAACACAGCCAGAGCGCTCAGGAACCTACACAAACAAGGAGACGTCATCATATTCCTAACAGGATCAATGTTTCCACGGAGGTTATGATGTTTACATCAATTGCTTTTAGTAATTCAAACAAACACATTAAATTTCTGCAAATGTTATCTCCATCAATTAATAATCTAGCGCCCAGATACAGGACAAGCAAACCCACAGATACTTGTGTGCACGCTGACATGACACAGGTCGTTCAATAAAATCAAAGTCAGTAACACAACAAAAGGAAGACTAAGGGCATTTTGGAGGATCAGCAGCGGCTAGAGAGCTCGTAACTTAAACACAATGGAGGTCATTAAGGAAGCACAGGTGATGTGCACCACAGCCAAAGTGCAACAAGGAGGCAGAAAATGGATCTCTAAATAGAATTCCTGGGAAGGCAGCAATTTACCAGGATCCATAGACTTCAGGGAGTCACTTTAAGCTGCTTCACAACTACATTTCTGAGCTATCCGAGAATCTCTCCCACTAAACAATCCATTCCACATCTAATTACACCACTAAGGAGGAGATTCAATTAGACGCGAGGTGTCTGCAGAAAGTCCGTTAGACACCTTGCAGCTGAGATTTCACAGAAGGTTCCGCTCAGTTTTCCTTGCACTGGAAAGCGAGCGGAGATTCCGAACATAATTGTCAGCAATGGGCGTAGTGCGATGTCCACCACATCGCCGGCAACTGAATCCCCCCTTTACTGTGCGGAGAAAAAGATTTTAAAGAACTCAACCCACAACTAATTGGGTGGAGTTGAACATGTGTGGAGGGGCAGTGCCTGCCTGAAGTGGCAGCATGCCCCGACAGCGCCTCTGGTAGGCAGAGGAAGCTGTTGCACCTCTGGTTACCTAAGCCTCGGCTCGGTAGGTGACCTCATACAGCTACAGTCATGTTGTGACAAGATGCACATTCACCTGCGTCAGAAGGCTGGACGCTCTCTCTAATCTGGTTGTCTAATATACTAATTACTAACATATTGTTGCGTGTAACATAATTTATACACTGTCGGTCTGGGCTGTCAGTTTCCTGCTCCACAATCTTGTAGTGGACAAAGATTCCTGCTGGCCCTGCTTCTTATAATGTAACAGCGACCAAGCACAAGAGGCTGATGCTGCAAGAACTGGGTGCATTATAAATATTCATGCACCCACAACTTGCCTATTGTATTCAAGTAATCCAAAAAAGTTCCAGTTAAGGTATCCAAGTCAGTAGAGTGTAGAGGGAGGGAGAGGTCTACCTTGCTGACTGGTTTGAAGTTAAACAGCTTTTCCACAGAGGTTGAACATCGTCTAGCTCTATACGAGAGGTGAACATTTCACCACCAGCTGTGGAAAAGGTTTAAAGAACAGAACAAGAGCCGAGGTCCCTAGATGGAGAGGTTGAAAAACGTGTTGGAAGAATCCTATTGCTCTCCGTAGAGCCGGAACACTTTCTAACACTGCGGGGCGTACAGGCTCGCTGGATGTTTGAGCGTCGGCATGTGGCTGCAGGGAGGAATATAAAACAAAATAGCTGAGCTATTAGATAAAAAGGGAACAACATCATAACGGGCTGAAACACCGCTCCGTGCTAAGAGTTCCTATAAGTCTGGTGTATTTATTCTTTGATTAGAAATTATGCAAATACTGAGAGCTGTCACCAGGACATCTGCATATTCACCACTGCCCAGAGAGGAGCTTAGTAACTACAAGGAACTCCCACAGTCAGTTTACACTCACCCAAGCTTAAGTTACCAGGGAAATTAAGAACTTCAAAAACAAACAATGTTGTTTAGATATGTAGAAGAATTGCCTTGTTAAAAAAAATAAAAAAAAAATATCTATATATATCTATCTATATATTTTATTTTAGAACTATTTATTCGGGGCATATTCTGGAAATGAAGAGGGGAAATAAAAAGATGGACCCATCCACTATAGCTTTGGGAACAAAAATTATAAGTTAAGTGGGTTTTCAATGTATTGATTTTGATGCAAACGCCTGCAATGTTCAGTAAATACTTCCTTCTGTGCTTCTCAGCAATTTCTTTGTTACGCCTAAAAATGACATTGTACTGTTCTCTACTATGCAATGCAGACAGTACAGCACGCCTGTATCCTACCCATGAGCAACCAAACTAAACAAGTACCTGCTTGATATAAATACTTGGCTTAAAGGCACAGAAGGAAACCAGAAAATAGAGCAATGCTTAGTAAATAGGACTGCAGTAATATAAACAAACTTTTAATTATTATAGTTGGAGCCAATTAAGGGTAAATCTATTTAGTTTCATTGTTAGTTATTTCCGATATGTTAATTTGATGAAATATCTCTGCAATGCCTGAATAGAAATTAAATCTTAAAAGTCCAAGATTAATCCAATTTCTGCATTTTTTTTTGTGTAGTCACAGAAATATATAGTATTTATAATTTAGTATACTTAAAATAAATTGTCCCAGGATAAATAAAAGTTGCGGGTAAATGTATCAAGCTGCGAGTTTCTGGCGGATTTGAAAAGTGGAGATGTTGTCTATAGCAACCAATCAGATTCTAGCTGTTATTTTGTAGAATGCACTAAATAAATGATAACTAGAATCTGATTGGTTGCTATAGGCAACATCTCCACTTTTCAAATCCGCCAGAAACTCGCAGCTTGATACATTTACCCCTAGATGTCTGTTTAATAAATATCTTTCTATTTCATGTGCAGGATATGTGAAGGGCCAATAACAGGAAAGATCCTGCCCTTATGTACATGCTACTGAAGGAACATAGAAATAGTCGCTATACACAATAGGCTATCATGAATATCGGTCAACACACAAGATGGCGACTTTACAATCGTGCATCAATAATGCGCTTAGTTCCTAGAGATTTGATATGCTGCATCCTGAAGAATATTTGTTATTCCCAAAAAGGCTGCCTCTTGCATGTATACGATGGGTGCACTTTCAAAACAAATAAATGTGAGAAACGTTGGCCCGTTTACCACAACTTTGTTTCCCGGTACAAGAAGACTTTGGAAGCATCTTAAATGTACATGTCATTAGTGGATGTGCTCACCAGCAGTTTCCCAGCAGCCCTTGCAGGATGTCGGACGGTCGCGGGGTCCGAAAGACGGACCACTTGACTCCGCGGTCTTTGAAGATATTGCAGTTGATTTCTTGTGGCCGCAGCCACTGCTTCACCCGCTGTTGGACGCTATCAGACTCCGGAAAGCCGACGGAGGGAGGCCCAGGGGGAAAGCTGTCATCCACAAAATTTAACCTATTCTGGGATGGGGACAGCCAAGGGGACAACTGTCAGGAGGGGTAGTAGTGTACAGATAGTGTGAGAACGGGACAGAGGAGGGAGAGAATGAGAGAGGGTTAGTAAAGAATGAGAGGAGAATCCACTGAGGCTCAATGAACATCTGGGTCCAGAGCTGCCAGGATGGAAGGAAGTGGATACAGAACACTAGTGGAAGAGAAATGGGAAAGGGAAGGATGTGCGGCTAAGGTTGAAAATGAAAGGGGTTCAAAATAAAGCATGTCTATGTAGAATAGGAGAGAAGCTGAAAGAACAGATACATGGAAACAGACAGGGATACAAAATAAATAAAATCCCTTAAATATTAAAACAAACATTATTGTGTCATTCACAATACCAAATTTATTTACACTCCTTACTCTACTGGTTTTGGTCATAGTTTGGTGAAGTCATCATGTACACAGCCTTAAACAGCATGGAGAACGCTTATGAAAACTAATGCACAGGTAATTCTACAACAAGTGCTGCAACCAATCAGATGCTGTCAAATTTCTAGTACAGTTTAGAGAATGAAAGCCAATATCTCATTGGTCGCTACCATTTACAGTTACCTGCTCAGCAGTTGTCATAAGCGTCCCCCATTCCACTCTGCAAGAGGACTTTAATTGTGCACCAACTCTGGTGCGACGCATTTCGCTCCTTGCACCTATGCGCTTTTCACGGGTTGGTTGTAAAGTGCTAGGAGGCCGGACATTTACACTTTTGCACAGTGCATCGCTTCAGAGTTTTCCGCACACCGAGATGCACTACTAGTTTGTGGCACAATCTCCGGAGAGGGGGAACAGGATTTTTTTTTTGTGCACCGAGACAATAGTCTAGGTGCACCTATGACAAACGCGTTTCGCACAGGTACATTCAATGTGCTTCATAAATGAGGTCCCACGGACTGCTAACTGGTTGTTCGGGAGAAGCTTTGTTCCCTTTTGTACCGCACTGTCCCCCAACTATAAATACTATGATGGCCCTACAGCGGGTCTCCTGTTATTGCGATTAGTACGAATCCCTGTTCTCCAGGCCTTGCTGCCTACAGAGATCAAACTCTATGTACTAAATAAAGGCAGCACCTGCTGATTTAGATCTCTAAGCTGACTTTAGGCAGCGCATTGCATATCGTATAAAAGCAAATATAAATGAAATTTAAACATGGTTTCATTCTAAAATAATGAGGTTAGGATTTTCGGAACAAGAGCGCTGTCTCATGCAGGTCAGCACTCGCAGGGTTACACCGAAACCTCCTAACATGTCCTACATGGCCGGCACACGTTAAACAGAAACCACTGTGTTATTGTGTACACAGTAGTGTCATGTAATGTAGGGCTTTAACAAATGGTCAGGGTCAGTTTCACGTTTTGGTGTCAGGTTCACCTTCCGTCTCCTCATCAGAGCGCAGGTAAAGGTGCATTCAGGCCCGTTACAGAGATGGCTGCCCAATGTCTAACAGCTGATTGCGCTGGGGCTCTGACTGCCGCCCTACACATCTCACACACTAGAGAGATTGTTGGGTAAGTCACAGATGCGGTTAAATTACAGAGGAACAGAAACTTACTATTGTGAATGTCAAATTATTATTGCATCAATCACAGTTGAGAAACCGTTATCTTAAGCAAACTGCAAGGACAGCACCACGGTAATGGTGGTTGCCCAGTTGTGAAATACAAGGTTGAGTTTCCTTGAATCATGGAGCTATTTACAAATAAGGGTTTTTGTTCCCTTTCATTTGTAGCAACATGTTTAAAATATACTAAATTACATTTAAAAATGACCCCTCTCTCTTATCAGACTCCCTTTTGGGTTTCTAAAACTGCAGGGGGGAGACTTGGCGATTGTGTCCGTCTACGGTATTAATAACAAGTAACAGCATTTATTTTTCTGGATTACGGGTTTCCATTAAAAAAAATAAAAAATAATTCCAATACCTGTACTTGAAGTGTAATTATTTGTACTTCTGAGGTAGCTGTATTAATATACAATATAAAGGACCCTTCCCAGAAGACCCCTCCCCATTTCTTCTTCCTGTACTCTTACCTCCGATTTTCAGAATAAAACCAATTACATTTTTTATTTATAGAACTGCATTCACTGTTTTGAAGGTGTCAGTCTGTGTTTTCTTTTTTTTTTTTAATTCAACAGTGTGGCTTTAATAATTATTAAATAGTTTGGCGTGTATTGCACCCGGGGGAAAAGGACTATACGTTCTCCTCCCATGTCAATAATTATTAAATGTATTTCATTTACGACTACATCTACTTAGTGTTTTTCAGGCCAGAACGAGTCTAAGACCTGCCTCCATTACAGGCTGATCGGGTTCTGAGTAACAAATTTCCTTTTAATGACTTAGCTGTTGGCTATAAATATATTTTTTCACATAAGATGCAACTGATAAGAATGAAGGCAGTTGCACGAATAATTATTATGAAAAAAAAAAATATATATAATAATAATAATAATAAATTCCGGGGCATTGGACCTAGGCTGTCCATGACTGTGCGATTATGGTTGTATTAGGTGTATGGATAATCCTACGGACTGGCCACATTGTGGATGTAGGGATCAGTACTTGTTCTAGGAACAGATAACCACAGAAGATACAGTAATCAATGCTAGACAACACACTAAACAGTCATTATGATTAATAAATATAACAATGAATTTTAAAAATGGATCAGTCCCCGAGTCACAAAATGATTCAATGTTGAGTTAAACTGGTTTAGTCTACAAAATAGCTGCCTCCACCCTGTAGAGGTGATGGGTCTATTTTTATCAAGCCTAAGGCAGCTCACCTCTCGACAAAAGCTGACAATGTTCTCCCAAAGCTCCTTGGCCTCCCCTTCGTCCGTCTGCCTTCTGGTCTCGGCCCGGACGCTCTCTCTCCGCCGAAGCATTCGTGCCCCCAGCTTACGGTGCTGTGCCAGGTAGACCTGTGGAGTATGGCAAGCTACGCAGTTGGTGGATTGACACTCATTAAGGAGAGTACATGCCGGGCAAGCCCACTCTGCCCTACGGGGAGCCGGTACGGGTAGAACCGGTGTGTTGGAGGGTGACGGCAAGACCTCAGTTCCAGTTGGGCCATTGTCTTTCTCAAGTTCCCGCACTGCCCCACAGACTCGGCATCTGCTGGCACTGCCTAGGTTGCGCAAAGTGCATTTCCCGCACGGCCAGCTGGTGTCAGGACTTTGTGCCTCGGTAGATGTTGGTGTAGTGTCTGCTGGCGTTACTTCTTCTTCCAAAACACTCAGGCGTTTCGGAAGACGGCTTGGAGCAGGAGGAGGAGAAAGCAGACTATCCGGAGCCACCTCCCTCCTACTTCTTGGGACAGGAATATTATGTGGTCCAGGTGATAGTGGCAGCGATGGCAGCGGCCGTGGGGAATCTGGTTCACGTAGAGGAACGGTTGACTGCTCTTCTGCGCCTTGGAAGGCAGCAGGCGGTGGGAGAATTTCTGGAACCACCAGTGCCTCCGGTGGTATTTTGGGCAAGGACAATTTGCGAGGACCCCCACATGCTGAGCAGGAGTTGGATACGGGAGTGTTAAGTAGAGTGCAACGAGGACAGCTCCAACCTGCGCTCGCGACAGATGGGAGATTAGATACAGTCATGTCCTCCGGTTCGGACTCCTGGACAGGGGAACCGGCCTCCTCATGTGGCCCACCCGGGATGCCATTGGGAACAGGTGGAGGTGGCAAGAACCCACAAAGCTGACAGCCAGTAAGAGGGGGTGAAGGGTTGGTGGGAGTAAGATTGGAAAAGGTGCAGCGGCTGCAAGACCAACTCTTCTGTTCTGCTGAGCTCAGCCGCAAGATGTGGTTTAGATCTGGAAGGTGACGCGGAGCTTCGCAGATGGAGCAGTGGCGCTGCCCGTGGGGATTCAGGAAGGTACAACGGCAGCATGACCACTGCCCACAGGCAGAGGGTGCAGCCATGTGGACTGGAAGCCTAAGACAAGATACAGAAGTGAGGCTGGTTAGCAACAAATGAAAGGTGCATACTGTAAGGGTAAAGTGACTCATTCATCAGCATATTAAAAATGTAAAAGTTGCACTTTTCGCTCTTATAGCACCATAAGCGTAGTACTATTTGTCAAAAAGATAAATGGTTCAATAACTGCAGCCATCATATCTGACCTTGTATGAACACTTGGGTAGCTGCAGCAAGTTTCACAGACTGACCCACTTTAATACAAGCCACAGAATATAGCGGAAGCATATCTAAGTTACCCACTTATGTAGCAAATGGATCGTGTGGCTGTGCAGGGGTGATGGATTTAATATGTGTATCTGCAGAAAACTCACTTACTCTTTAGTATATCAAGAAATATTTCAGTTTAAATATCAAACATATTCTGTGTATAAGTTGTAAGATATGACTTTTCACCTAGATATTGTGCGCAGCTACTTTCAGCAGAGTAAGTGACTAAGCCGAGCGGATAGAAATTCCAATGAATGGCTGAGCACATGTGTAAGTAGACAGATGATACAATGGCCATGTACAGCAGCAAGTATCAGATATGCAGACAGACAACTTGTAATATATTGAAAAGTCTTGTAGAACACAACACATGCAGTGATTATTCAGCAATATATTCTAAATGATTAGTTTCTGAGAGCATGTTAAGACATTTTAGGCTGACTAGTGAGATATAGAACTGCTATTTCAGCATGTATGCTGCATGCCTGTATCTTGTGCCATGTCATAGCTTACAAGGGTATAAAACACCCTTGTAATTCACACTTCTTTGACCCTCACCTTGGTCTGAAACCAAGTGCCAGGATGTCTGAAACGGTCGACATCTGGACCAGAGTATGGAGTGTCGGGCTCACTAATAGTGGTTTTCCGGTCTGCATCCATTACTCTTGCAACCATCAATGAAGCAGAGTATTTCAGCATTAATTTTTAATCATTTGTATGTTCCGGTTGTTTTATTGTTGGAATTCTGAAACTATACATAATATTTCCAGGACAGTGACCCAACCACTGAACGAAATCAGTGAGCAAATTGGGCAAATGTCAGTGATCTAGTTGTTCAGGAGCAGAGTCCAACAACCAGAGGAATTCCTGGTGAAAAGGTGACTACACACACAGGAGTCATGTGACCTCTGGTTCCGTCTTCCTTCCTACCAGATGAAATGTGACTTAACAGGATGGGATTTTGATCAGGTATGACAAGCCCTCACATGGTACGATGTGACTGACGTGTCTAACCCTAACCACACTGCATGTGGGCAGCTGTACAGAATGCAAGAACCCTAATGTGGATCAAACATCAGCTTCAATAGATTTCAGCACTTATTGAAAGCAAAAAAAGTTCACTAGGCCAAAAAGGAAGCAGAGAGGAGAGCTAAAAAGATAGAGCTAATGTATGTGATATATATAGGGTGTGTACGAACATTAGTTTTACTGGGAGTGGAGGAAGGACAGAACAGATTGCTTACTCATGACATTCTGCTCATGCTGACTAATACCACGTGAGCTGTAAATAATTCTACAACTATCTGATCTTAGACTGAATATACCTTAAAGGTTGAAATGGATTTGGAACATGTCAACATAACAGACAGTTTTAGTAATTGGACGTTTGACTAAAGGTAATGCTATGCTGTAATATAATACATTCACATGTCCATCAGAACAGATAGTGAATCCATTTGGACGATGATCGCATCTGACCATGTGTCCAGTCATCAACCAGCTACGTGCCCTGCTCTATATGTGCCGTCTGTTCAGTAACTGTTAGCCTGTAATTTACCAGTATGTAACATAGACGTTGGTATCACAAGTATTGTGTCTGCAGATAAAACAAAATGATGCAGAGCAATAGAGCTCATTATATTATTATTGTTTATATAGTTCCAATCATATTTCACAGCACTCTAGAGAGAATATGGAATAATTCACATCAGTCCCTGTCGCACTGGAGCTTACATTCTAAATTCCCTACGAAACACACACACGTCCATATTTGTCAAAAGCCAATTAACCTACCAGTATGTTTTTGGAGTGTGGGAGGAAACCGGAGCACTCGGAGGAAACCCACGCAAACACGGGGAGAACATACAAACTCCACACAGGTAGGGCCTTGAGTGAAATGAGATCCATGACCCGAGCACTGTAAAGCAGCAATGCTAACCAATGTGCCACCCCATACACTAGGTCATATCCTTAGAAGAAGGCATAGATAAACTGGGAGATAGATCCCATCTGAACTCATTTGCGCCACAATGTAGAAATATATATACGGGACCAGAAATCTAAATACCTGGCTAAGGCTGTGATGAATGTAGATAATCAGAGCCATTTTAAGGATGACTAAACTCCATCATTTAAATAAACTAATAAAGTTCAAATACATTGTTCAGTGTAACCATTTCCACCGCAGTTCAGTCTGTCTTGAATAAAAATTGCCATTTCTATACAAGGCCTTGTACAATATAAGTACACTGTGGCCTTGTACACAATCTACTGAGAGTTGCAAGAAAAAACCCTAATAAAATACAATATTTCCAAGATTAGGAAAGCTTCTATTTAAATAGGGATGATCTAGTCAGTGCACGCATACATCTGTAATATTTTGCTATTCATGTTGCATGTTTCATAAACACACACGTGCAGAGAGTTTTAGGACAGAGAAACTAAACACTCATATGCAGGAAATGTTCACAGCAGATATTTAAGCGTACCTGTCATGCAGTTTAAAAAAAAAAAAAAATAACGTTAAAAGTACAGTCTGCTTATAAGCTTAATTGGAAAGTAGTTATTACAACAAATATTAATTCAGAAAAAAATGTTAGTTCCTGGGACACTGAGGTCATGTGATCATTCAGAGCCAATGCGCTAGAAGCTGACAGCTTGATGATGTCACAGGAGGTTATTAAGAGCACAGTGAACATGTTCCTGCCACTACACGAGTATTAATCTGAGTGTAAACATCACAAGTGTCCAGAACATGACTAACTTTATGCTGGAACGTAATAAGATGAATACAGAATAAACTATCCCGCTACCACACACAGAAAAAGTAAACATTTTTCGCCGTTTTATTCCTTTTAATATTTAAGCCCTAAAAAAATAAACCAGATATTTATTTTATTGCGGCCTCAACAGTAATCCGTCAATAAAAACGAGGGTGCGGACGGTGCAGAGTCTAAGTGTAAAATCAATGTTTGTTCGACTAATGCAAAACTCAGAGGGAGCAGGTTTGTTTTTCCCAGGTGTGGGGATGAGAACTTACACTATGACTAGCTGCGGATATAGAATAAGCCACAGATATAATCCTCTATGTATCCCAACGTTTCAGTAGTAATTTCTGAATCAGTAGTGGGCGATAAGCCCAAAAAATCATTTCCAGTCTGACAACAAAACCACTGAGTCAGCGCAATCTATTCACAGTCTAAGTAGCAAGTTTCAGTCCAAGATTGGTCAAGTTGGTAAGAAGACCCCCGTGTCCGGTCAGCTTAATGTACTGTTGGAGCTGTGTGGACATTTCATACTGCTGCTCTGATCTTATAGCTCAGTTCTACGTGTCCCTATAATATGAGGCCAAGGACCATCCTGAAATAACGTTTCTCCCATGTACTGTGCCAAGTTCTATTCAAGGACGATTCTAGGTCTGGTCAATCTGTGGCTCTCCATGTGTTGTGAAACTACAAGTCCCAGCATGCCCTACCAGCTATCAACTGCCTTTCTACTGGCAGAGCATGCTGGGGCTTGTAGTTCCACAATACCTTGAGAGCAACAGGTTGGACAGGCCAGGACACGAGTGGTAGTAGAATTTGTATAAACTCCTGTAAATAAAAACCACTCTGTGAATTATAAGGATATCACATGTGAAGTTTATATAAGTTTCGATAAGTTTAATTTTCACTTAGCCCACCAGGCTTCATGCCTCTAGTTTGGATCACAAATAATGATATGATCGGCTACACTTTCGGCCAGACTGTCTGGCATTGCCTACAATTAGATTGAACAAACGTTGATCAGATTTGATCTGAAAACATGGTTGGCTCAGCTTAGGCACGGGACCACAGGGACCCAGTCCCTTGCAGTGCGGTCATTTGACCCATGCATTGAACGTCCCTATGCACAGGCCTTTCCATGTGGGGAAAAATAGTGCACAGCACAGGCAATGCAGCGAGTGCACAGAGTAATCACATTGGCATGTGTGGTAACCCCAACAAAAACATTCTGTTATGGGTGGAAGTTAACAAGATAATATACAAAGTTATGCATATGTCTGGTGCTGTCGGGCCTCTCACAAAGGCTACAATGGTCCAACATTACACTCCTCTCCTACTAAAGGAGGGCCTTATCAAACAGACAGCGGGGTTCTGAACTGTTCCCAAATGTAGAATATTGGGAGGTATTAGGATGGGAAGGAGTATCGTCAACACCATCAACTGCTTGAATCGGGCAAGCATTAGCCGGGCTCGTCCCAAAATGACATTTTAATTTTGGGTGAAATTATTTTACCCTACTATAGGCCACTAGATGGAGAAAACTGAAATATATATATATATATATATATATATATATATATATATATATATATATATATATATATATATATATATATATATATATATATATAACGTCAGTTCTGTCATGGTTTGAGGATATTATATATCTGTAAACAAGACCAGGGGGTATATTTACTAAACTGCGGGTTTGAAACAGTGAAGATGTTGCCTATAGCAACCAATCAGATTCTAGCTGTCATTTTGTAGAATGCACTAAATAAATAACTAGATTCTGATTGGTTGCTATAGGAAACATCTTCACTTTTTCCAAACCAGCAGTTTAGTAAATATACCCAAAGATGTTTTTTTTTTCATATTGGATGAACTTGTATCTTCGGTTTGGTGGTAAGAAGAAAAATTTGCTCCACATAAAACATTGTGCTCGTTCTACTGATTTGTCTGGATTACAAATAATATTTCCATTCCTCCCCCCAGGCTACAATGCCCAGGTCTGTGCTTCTGTGTCCACAAGACTCAGAGCTAAATCACTTTCCTATTACACGGCTGTAAGTACAGGGGGTGGCAGATACAAATTGTATGAGCATAAAAATTATCTTATTTTATGTTCTATTGAGCTGGAAAATCTGATTTGTATCAGGAGGTGTTTCTTGGGAGGTGTAATTCTTATCTTGCTCAGCGTAATGCCAGTGGCTTCTTATGCAAATGAAGGGGAGACACCCACAGCAGATATTCTAAGTCGGTAATGAATACAACAAACAATTCATCTCCTGTTACCACCGTCAACTATCCAAAGCTTAATTTGAGGTTGTAAAAGACATAGATGCCCTTGAGCTGTATATTCCAGCTCAGGTGTGCAGGACAGCTCCACTATAGACATACATATGCAGTGTATACCAGCGTGTGCCTGTACAACAGCTGTGACTGCTCTGGGTTCCTCTGAAGTCATGCAAGACCCTGATCCAAGTACAATCCGTTTCCCTTGCAGAGGCAGATCTGAAAATAGCACCGCAGGGATTTTACGATTTCTTAAGGAGCAACAGAAAGGAGGAACTGGTAAAGGTCAAACTTGATTAACCGGTGCCTTATTTCAACCACAAGAAGTATGTATCGGGAACACGATCCCTGTCTATGATATCACTGTATGCATCATGCTTGCTCTGGCTGGCGCGGGGGGAAATTTTAAGAGTCAGCTTTTTCTATACAAGGCAAGGGAGCTGTGTTGTGAGAACTGAAGGACAATGTAGCTGTCTAGTTACAAATGCAAGTACACCCATCGACCCAGTGGAAGCAGTCAACGCGTGTGCCGAATAACGAAGCCTACCGATTCACCAGTGACGTCGATGAGGCACGGAGTGCCGAGTGCCTCAGTGATCTTGCGGTGAATTAATAGGCTTCACTTTTCGCTGGTATGAATTGTTTGGCTGCATACTCACATAATGGTTGTTTCCAACACGTGTATGCGATGGGTGTATTTTAAACAACATTTTAGCTGGGGGAAGACCGGACATATCATAGCTGTTTGTCCACTGCCAAGTGCAGGGGACATACAGCCAGCGATAGAGGAGGCACCTGTCCCTCCCATGTGGACGGCTTAGTGTAACTTTCTCCTAGCCTAAGCAAAACGTGCGGATCAGGATAATCAGATCTGTAAAGATTACACAGGCTGGGAGGAAGAAGGGTTAAAGCAATACAGCATTTCAGATCCCAAAGTGCTTTATTATTTTTCGTACTAGTTGCATACAATGTAAAAAAAAAAATAAAAAAAAAAGTGTGACTGTGAAATAAAACTGCCAATAATAAAAAATAAACATTGTAAAACAGTCGGTGCAGTATATAAAAACATATTTTAGTGAGCAATAAACTTTGTTTTTTTTGCAGTAGTTTTATATCCCTACCCTACTTTTAAAGCTTGTGATAGATCGATCAGGTTATAAAAAGGTGTCTACATTCACTCACCAACTTAAGATTTGAAATTGTATCTTCATTACAAATCAATAGTCATTTAAAAGGCATTTTATTTTTAACAAAATGTAAATATTATTGAACTGTACCAATTTTTACTGAGTATTTGCTATATTGATCTGTGAATTTCACATTGCTACATCATTGGATGTGTGGCAGGAAGATCCAATACTAAGGTATTATTTGTCATAACGACTTTCATCGTTAAGAGCGTTTCACCAAACACACATCATTACCGCTGGCTTTATAGTACACGGTTACAATGTACAGGCATTAGACTAAACTTTTGTTCTTTAAATGTTGCAGAATACTGCTCTGCTGGCTGGGTAAGGACAGCTGGCATCGCAGCTCAGAAATAGTTGGCACTCGGGAGATTGCGTATTCCCCGCTTAATCGTCTGTTTAGTACTGACAGTGGTAGTGCCAGCCTACACTAGCCCACACACGGCTTGATATTTAATAATAGGGCTGTGTATTTTCTACCATCCATCTATCAGGCAGCCAGATGTGTCAGGGACTTATAAATAGACCACTGACAACAGCACAAAAATCTGTACAGTTCCATTATAAGCAGCCAGTGCTAGCCCCCACCTCCCTGGGCACCCCCAAATTACACACTGCTGAATAACACGTTAATAACAAGCTAACAACAGCATTAGCACAAAAGCTCTCCTATGCACATGAGCAATAAATTAAATAAAGATAGGATTATTATATATGCCAAATAGACAGCAATGCAAAGCCAAACAGCATAGAAATAACATACCACTCACAACACCTTCTTACCTGTGCGTCCTGTACATTGGTATGACCGTGCCCTGCCATATGGACCCCGGGGCCCCGCTTCTATGCCAGCCCAGCAGGCTGAGTCCAGGGTATGCTGTGCCCATGGTGCCATGGTGTGACTTGCCCTCTGCTGCCAGGGAGGACGCTGAACTCCCCATGTGTGCCAACTCCTGCCCGACCTCACACAACTTATCCCGGGCTAGTTCCGAGGCAGTCACACAGGAAGTGCCAGGGCATCGGGAAGAGAGACGGGGAAAGTGTGAGAGCTGTAGCAGAAGGGAAGGGAATGAGCAGAGAGAATGGGCACAGCTGTCAGGAGGGAGGGACAGATAATTAAGTAGAGAGGGGAGGGAGGGTGAAGGAAGGCATGAGATGGAAGGGAATCACCTTCATCAGATAGAAAGGAAGAGAAACAAAAGTTGGAGAAGTGACTAAAATGACAATGGAATATACAGCAAAAGGTCACACACGGCTCTGTCACTACTGGGTGACACCATGACACGGACACAAGGCATGTACGGCACACATGAGGTGAAGGAACTGGTCTTACAGCATTCACATGTATTTACAGGACGTGCAACATCGTTACATCACACTTGTATGCAAATAAATACTTGTAAAGAGGACACTCTATTGGCCATAAACCAAGCTGTAAAGAGAGCATAAAACAGAACCGGAGATCTGCGTTCGTTCCAGAAATGTATCTACAGGCATGGTTTATGGAGAAACGCAGACGTACCATTCAGCATAACCCTGACCCCCACTGCAACCTGGGAAGGGCAGTGACAGAAGTTATTTCAGAATTCTGCAATTATGTGACTCAGAAACCCCAATGTTCCAAAGTGAGGATCGGTTCTGACAGTTTAACATTAAAGCTAATGGGCAACGTATACAACCTGCTTTAAAGATCCCCATGCAGTACGAGGGGCAGCAGAATCTCTAACACCGTGAACCCCTGATCACTTTATTGTTACACTGGGGAGTGTACCCGCGTTCTATTTAAGGTATTTCTTCCCTGTTAATTATAAAGAGCACAAGCCAAACCCCACAGTCGGCAATCAATAACAGTCAGTCAAGGCACACAGGTAAAGAAAAGGCTGGCTATGAATCACTATATGAATCACTGTTTTGGAGGATCCTCACAGCTCACCTCTAATGCTACAAAAACAGTCTTATCAGTCTCCTCTTTAGGACATAATGCATGTGGCAAGTATGATTCATTATATACAGATTAGGTCACAAAAATATTAGCACTAGATTACACAGATTATATATATACTGCTTAAGAGAATGACATTATCAATTCCAGGGGGGAGAGAGAGTTGACAGTGCTAACACTTAGGTTGTATAAAGAAAAAGAAAGCCAGTGTAACAATGTATCATCAGGGATGCTGACCTAAGATTAGTGCAGAGAGGCTGGCGTTACCCACCCCCCCCCCCCCCCGACCATCTAACAGAAGTATAACAGAAGCTGGCACTGCCAGGGATGTCAATGTTCTGTCTAATGATGCTGCAAGTTCTGAGTCTGCATCCGATGTGTCTCTCACATACAGATGGCGGAGGATTAATGCAGATCAGACCTTTCTGTATAAAATGACATTTGCAGGCCTACAGGAGAATTTCCCCTTTATGTAAAGAAAACAATAGAGTAGTTGGTAAAGAATTTATAGCAATATACAGTAGCAGCGCTTACAGGGCATCAATCAATGGCACATTCTGCATGGAAAGTCCTTACATCAACAGATTCACGTTCCTCTGCATTTTACTTTACGTCCCCTTTAGGACTCGTTCGCAGTTGTTAAAGTGCTTTCCTGCTGCCTACACCTGACGGGCGCATTAAAAATAAAATGAAGGTTTTTTTATGGGAAAGTTCCCACCACAGCGTTCAAAATCAGTAATGCTGCGTTTATCATTTTAGAATGTGGTATAAACCACTTATAACGCGTTGTTGTGCACATCCTGTACAAAGGATTGTACTGGTTAAAACACAGACAGGTCAGGCACATAGAAAAGCCATGAAAACAGCATCAGTAAAATGTCACGCGATTGCCTTCACGTGTTCTCATATTCCCAGCACATTTGTGTGAACAGACCCTCAAGGTGTACCCAGCTCCTATACACTATTATGTACTATAAATGCCAGGACCAGAAAGGTTTGTAGTGGAGATACAAGGGAGGGTTCAATTAGCCCCAAAGTGTCAACGGAACGAGTTCGCGGCAGAGATTTGAAAGAAATCTCCGCTTATTTTTCCTCGTAATTACCAGCATTGTGCGATATCCGTGCCACATCGCCGGCAATTGACTTCCCCCCACAATGTAAAGTGAATATGCTAAAAGATAGAGTACGGCATTTAACTTTTAGGGGCATATTCAATTAGGTTTCCAGTCCGCGGTAGTATCGACGGTAATACGGTACCACAATAACACAGATTTTTCTACACAACCCTATGGGGTGCACACGAAAATTCACGTTATTGCGGTATTGTGGATTGACTTCGCGGCCCGTTCCCGCGGATCGGAAACCTAATTGAATACGCCCCTTACAGTGTTTAAGGTTTCTTGTTCTTTAAGCTTTGGAGAATCCCCCCATCCACCTTGCACTGGGAGTAAATAATGTGTCACAGCAGTGAAAGGCACCAGGTGGCCCTAGGGCCACACGTGGCCCCGTGAGCCTTCACTTTTCGCCCCCCCCCCCCCCCCCGGCTCTTTCCTGCTTTGTCAGACATGTATCAGCTTGTAACACTTGTTGCTGGTATGTTATTACAGATAGGTGTCTTTCTTCGATTAAACATGGTTTTAACTTATTATTGAGCTTAAAGTAAAAGTGTGGCCCTTTTGAAGGACTAGAGGGCCCTTGAACTGCATCTGGCTGCCTATCACAGTGTTACAGCATTAAGGGAGCCTCCGTAAGCCAGGGACGCAGTAAGTTCAGCTGTGAGACTCCGTCCTCTGCCAAACGTATGTTTCAGGGGGATTCTAGAACCTCTAAAAACAACTAATTACCAGACACATCTGCAGTGGATCCACAAAACAGGGAAGGACGCAGCAGGAAACAGCATTTTCTAAGCACAGAGCCAAAAATACAGAAACTGAGTGTACATGGTAATCTTGCTAGATATGTGCATTATATAAAACTATTGCATTATAAACAACAACTAAAGTAAACAAAACACATGTATGTAAGCTTACAAATGCTGACAGAAATCGACATGTTTAAAATAACACTTTTAGTGAAAACAGATTCCCCAGTTTGGTGGGTCTGGATACCCCTCTCACTTGTCTAATCGGAAAGGAAAGGGGGGTGCTTGGTTTTCTCCTTCAATGGATAGACCGCAGAGAAACTATCAGGTAATGTGCAGTTCCTTCACATTTCTATAGATGGCGCTGTCACAACAATCTATTTAGATTGTACGTCCCGCCAGGCCTGCTGGGACTTGTAGTTCTACAACAGCTGTCACACTACAGAAGGCAGAAGTCTGATTTTAGACCCTGCATGTTTTTGACCCTTTTAAGTTATACTTACACGTAATAAGCACATTCTTATGACCACACACCATCACCATGGATGTACTCAAATATAGTGATTTATAAGTCAAGGTTTAGTGAGATTTTACCACAGATAGAATAAGGGCTGAGACTGAGCATAGCGTGTTATGTAACCTCCCATCTGCTCAGACTATTCAGTTATGGACAATATAAAGGACATAAATATACAAAGAAATATGTCATTATTTATATCCGTTCATTGCAATGTATTTAATCATCTTCATATATGAAACGTGTAGATATATTCTATTGACATAAAGGTCCATCTTCGGTCCACTGAAAATTTAACACACTAGAAATCAGTTCATATTAAACACTGATTTCTATTTGCATTAAACTGTACACATTTAAGCAAATTGTATTGGTAAAAAGGTTTAGTTCAGTATGTGTGTGACAAAGGTAGTGCAAGGTTTGTCCAATACATGCACCAGATATGGAAACTTATCATGACTACAGAAGAGATGTATAGGAACCTTTGTCACTGTGCCGATACGAGGAGAGGTGTAAAAGTGCTGATATGGCAATGTGAGGCAGATTCCTTTCCCTCATTAGGCGTGGTACACACTACCGTGTTTTCAGACAATCACATGATAAACGACCATTCAGCCCGATATCACATTAGTGTGTACGCTGCAACGATCATTGTACCAATGCACATTTTATCGCTTCATTTGATTTTTAAACTGAACTAAAAATCTCAGTCAACGATGGAACAATGTCGTTCAAATTCTGCAGTGTGTACGCACTCAGGACCGGCAGTGTCCATATATCTACACAGAGTGTGCAGAGTCACCATCTTTTCAGCTGATGGTTATGACAGATGAAGAGCACAGACCTGAAGGTAAATCATGTAAAACGTGTATAGTGTGTACACATGAATCAGCTGCTGATCGGGACTTTCAGTCGTTGGTGAAATCATTAACGATATCGCATCGGGAGAACATTTCTGTAGTGTGTACCCAGCCTTAGACACGGTGAGGGTCATACCATTCTCTGCATTTAACCAGCAAGCGCCTCATTCAGAGATAGGAGTAAATCCAGTTAAACTGGGAAAATTTCACCTTGTAGCTGGATTTACGGTTATAACTGCACATGAGGCACCAAGTGAGCAGTTGTGGAAGGACTAGGAAACAACAGGAAGCTGTAAATTGATCAGGGGTGGCTGGAGGGGGGAGAACAATGAATGGAGTGATTGGTAAGAGGGATGGTATCTATGTGCTGTACCTCATCTATGTGTAAGAGACATTTCTTTTTCCTGTACAGGGGCAAACGCAGGATTTGCAGAGGGGGGTTTCCAGGCACTAGGAACCCCCCCCCCCTCTCCTCGGTTTGCCTATGCTGTATGCAACACGCTTATTCCATCCTAATCGCACATAACTGAGCTGCGTCTTGGACAGAGGCGAACACAATAATGTACAATACAGGAAGCAAACTAGGAACCAGTTTGACCTTTTAAAGATTGAGAATAGAGAGAAGAGAAGAATATAGGGATCACCCCAAAACTAAATGTCTTAAGTAAACCTAACAAGTTACTGACCGGCAAATACCACGGGAGGAATTTCTGAAACCGGTTTGACAGGTAACTAGAAAAGGTGTTGTTGCCCATAACAACCAAGCAGATTGTGTTATTTTTCTAGTACACTTGAGAAAATGAAAGCAAATGTCTGACTGATTGCAACACTTTTCTACCCACTTGTACATTTATTTGGAGGACATTAATGACAAGTGAGGAGTGATGAATTAAATGCAATTCCATGACTGCATTGATATAAAATATGCATCAGCAAGTATAATATACGAGTTCCTTATCATTCTAGCACCCCCTTGTTTACATGGTAGGTGTCATTACACCTGTACATCCTGTCTGCGGCACAATCCAAATTGAGACTGGAGGGAGAGGGAATCCTTATGACCCCCAACAGTGGGTCTGTGGTTACAGCTTGCAGCAACTGTTCTCTACAAATAGCCGTACATGACTTCTGACTGTCTGTAACTTTAAATAGTAGTTTAACACTTTCACCAATAAGAGGATCCGTAGTAGAGATGGAGCCATGCAATAAATGGCATTAATTTATAGTGGCTAACTGTCCCTAATTTCCAGTGATGGTGCCAAGTTTTAAAAAATTGTCCCTATTTTTAAATAAAACTGCATAAAAAGAATGTTTTTGGTTTCCTGCATTTTTGTAGCAATTCTTACAATATGTTCTTATTTTCTGGGCTTTAAATGTTGGTACTTAAGACTATTGCAGAAAACGATTTAAAGTGCAAAAATACCTTATAATGAAATTCAGTATATAGGACATGATGGGGAATGTATTGCTCCAAGGTCTGCTATTGTACATGAAGTGCTTAGATGTTGTGGACTATGTTATGCCCCACACTAGGTAACCAATGACCGTTCCCCTATTATTAGCCATGTGATAATAAGTATTATTGGGTGTTGATGGTTAGTTATGGAAGTAGAGGTGTAAGATATTCTGTATAACAATCACAACATGGTACTACTGTACGATTCTTTATACGACTTCCACAATAATAACGAAGAGATGGAAATTTGAACTTCCAGCCTCGTTTTGATAGGAGCCTGAAATAACTGCTCTGTGCTGTTGGGGATCCTGCTCCTTCCACTATATAACTCTCAGTCTGTGGATTCCTAAAAGAATAACCCGAGTGCCATAGGAAGGAAGGCTGGGATATAGCCCTAGAATGAACAGCTGGCTCCTGAGCAGAACAATGTCATGTCCATCTACTTAGGAGCCAGCTATCAGTTCCTGTTATGTATTGGGTCCACAGCAGCACGGTGCTGTCTATACCAACCGTCACTATATTATCAAAACAAAGCATTAAGTGAAACTGTTAACAAGGAAGTGTGCAAAGAGTCAGCACGAATCACTGACTTCAGTGGAACTTCAGAGACAGTCAGATCCAGTAAACAGAAGGGTACAAAATATTAGAATACTTCTTTTACTTTATTTCCTAGAACTTCTTTCACAGTGATGAGTGCACAATTCAGAAACTATATCTCTGCCTGTATGTCAGCTATTCTTACCTCTACTCAAAGACCCCCCCAACAGGTCATGTTCTGAGGGTTTCCTGTATAATCTATCTTAGTTCTCTCATCAGTTCCTAGGTAGGTAAATCCTTAGAACATAACCTATTGAGTGTCTTGGGAGCAGAGAGATCCTAGTCTACACGCCACAGTACCTGAGCCAAGGACACAGGGATGTTATATAGCCGTTAGTGTAGACGACTGCTGACCAAGCAGAATATCCAGGTAGTCGCACACCCAGGACATCCTGGCAGACCAGACGCGACTAGCCAGCCTCGGTGCCGGTGTGACGGAGAATGGGCAAGTCTGCTGGGGACGTTTCCCCATGGGAACAGACAGAGGGGAAACCGTATGCTCCCTTCACAATAACATCACTACTATATAATGTTCTCCATACTGTATAGCCAAACCTACATACCTGCACTAAACAAACATACATAAGTCAAATAGACATACATGCAAGATGAAATTGGTAAGAGCTGTGTAAATCTCTAAAAAAAACAACAAAATTCATTGAACAATATACACAATATCTCACCATACACAAACAGATATGTAATAATTGATTAATAATGTATCACATACCCATCACTATAAACCAGTGTTATAGCAAAGATCGGCTCTCCCAAATGCCGTGAGTACAAGCGCTTAGTCTACCGAAAGACACTGCCATGGGACCCATGGCTGATAACAGAGCAATCATTTGCATTCAGCAAATGTAAACATAATACCAATCATCTGTCTGAGACCTTCACATATACATTTGTAAATGCTATTAGCAGCGCTGATGTAAAGTAAAGGCAACGGTGTGTTAGGTTTACCGGCCCTACAGAACCTCATTTTATAAACAGAAGTATTGATAGGGCTCTAAAGAAGCCAGTTACTCTGTGACATTAAACAACCAGATTTTCTCATTTCACAGTCTATAACCTGTGCCTATATATCCCCATAAATCTCTGTCCTCTGCATCCTGACACCTGTTCCTTACTATCTACAACCCTGCTGCTTTTCCGGGCAAATTCTTCTTTTTTTTTTTTGCTGCCGTCAACGCTGTTTATTTATTGAATTTATCATTTTGACAGAGTTGTACACAGAATTTTACAGCCACAAATCCCCTGCCCGACCCAGTTCTCAGTGTAATTTTGATGGGATGGAGGAGGACAAAGTGACTTCTCCAAGGTCACAAAAGGCTGTTATTGGAATTTGAACCGAGAATCTCTCCTTCTAATTGTTATTCCATCAGAGCATTTAAAGCCTAACAGCCTCCTACACATAGGAGAAGTGAACGTTTCTGCGAACAGAACCAATATTTTTTAATGCACCCTGCCCATTCACTCAGATCTGATAGCCACGAGTTCTTAGTGATATTCTACATTATTCTCGTTAACAATGATTCAGTACAAAAATAATAGGTGGCATCTATGTGGGCAGGCGCCAGGTAGACAATATATTCAGCCATTCATTTTCCAATGCTGCCCACTCTTAGGTCAAATCTTCCCCCAGAGTCTATTCGACAGCTGTCCACAGCGATTCTATGTCTTTCCTAACAAAACATCGCTTTTCTGTGTCAGCTAATTGTTTTCCTACACCCCAGCTACAGCTAAGCTCTATACATTTTCTAGCTATATAATGTGCCAAGGACTAATTGCACATCATCTTTCCACGTCTCACAGTTCCATACATATTGCCAAATTACAGCTCCTTCCCTCAGCCCTGTACCTCTAGATCCTGCAGCTTTGTAGCGAGTTGCAAATAAATTGCACACAAACAGGGTCCTGACGTTAAGCCCACCTTGTACTATTCACTAAGTTATTAGTCGTTTGATTTCACTGGCTGATCTCTATAAATACAGGCCCTAAGAAATCCCAGAAGCCATACTTACTGCTGGCACTTCACTTTAAAGGGTATTTTCTATTCATCCCTATCGACTAATCTCTCCCTTGGCTCCAGTCACGTGACACGGTAATAGGAGTGCCAGTGCAGTCAAGCAGATAAAAAAAAAAGTCTATATAACCATAGACAGCATCTGGTTAGTAACCTTGCACACCTCATTACCTAACACTGTATGCAAACTGCACTATAATTAAAGGATCACTAAACCTCAGAATTGAAATGTTCATATATAAAAGCATGAAGGTAGAATACATTGCTCAGCTTACCCTGACTTTCCACTGCAGCTCTGTTAAAAAGTAAAGTATCGCCCCAGTCAATTCATGCAGGCACAGTGCTATAGCTGCTTGGGAGATGGTTAGAGGGGCAAAGTTTAAAGTTCTGAGACGTGTTTTCAAACCTGCCCTAAGTACTAATTACGGAGTGACTCAGTGGGCAATATAGAAATGATAAAAAGCAAGAAACATTTTTCTGCCAATACAGAAAGTTTTAATACTTTACTGCTCATATAAAAAGGGAATAAAAAAGCGCTGGTGTTAAGTAAGGTCAATCACGTCCAGCAAATTATACCTTGTTAAGGGTGCCCTCGAATTCTAAACATACCTTGCTTACAGATGGACTCTGGGCCGGTAGGAGAAAGGGTCAATGTTTGCCCAGGGTGCGGACTCCTGAGTGCAGAGGTGGATCGCCAAACTCTACGTTTTAAGAGTGACAACACCGGGTGTGAAAGAAGATTATGAACATGGTTTATGAGGATAGCGAGCGATAGGACATCCTGGAATCTACTGATAAGGACGACTTCATTATATCTAATGACACAATATTTTTAAATTCCGGCACCGTCGTTTATATGAGAGGAAAAGGACGGCAAGAAGCAAGCCAAACGAATAAACAAAAAATGATAGGAAGAAACACACATAGAATGATGGGCTTGAGGAGAACTAGGACGCGCATCTTGCAGATATTATTGGGCCTTGAGCAACATCAGACTAGTGGGCACACAACGCATTCCACCACAACAGGGTTAGGTTCAACTGTACCCCAAACCCTGTACAAAATAGCAGGATATGTTTTAATGTCCTGTAGTACAAATTATGTTGCGTGAGGAGTTTCCTGGCATTTTAGAGGTTTGGGGATCTCTTATGGTTAGTGAGAGAAGAGCTTGGCCCCTGGCTTAGGTTAGGACTAATGTTAGGTCCAGAGTTCAGTGTTTGGAAAAGAGCTAATGCAGTGGATTCCAAACTTTTTCAGTTCACGGCACCCTTAGGGTCTCCAAAATATTTTCAAGGCACCACTAAGCCAAAATTATTACCAAGTAGTCCCCCGGCTTGCTTACCCCTGTGAGATCTCCAAGGCACCCCAGGGAGCCTAGGTACACAGTTTGGCAACCACTGGGCTAATGTAAGGGCTATAGGTATGATTAAGGGTTTGAAGGCTAACCATAGAAATAGGTTCAAACTTGCAGTATTTCAAAACGTCTTTGCCTTGATGGAATCAATTACACCCCCCCCCCCCCTATAAATAACTGGTATCTTGGAACGGATGTGGGGAGAGATACAAGGCTTTATTAAAGTCTTCGCCGCCCAAGATTATTTCAATGTTTTATGTCCATTTATTAATATACATACACAGGCCTTAGGAGAACGTCTGGCAAAGAAGAAGACACGAGGAACTGCGGTGGGTTATAATATATATTAATGTCGGGATGAGAAGAATCAAGATTAAGGGCCATCGAAAGGATAAGGGCAAATACACACAGGGCACGTGTACCATAATAGGAGCCTCATTTCAAAAGAATGAGGAAGTCTAAAGGATTTAGTTTTATTTGGTGGACAAAACGCTCACACAGGAAACAGGGGTCATTAACTTTTAAGGCAATATGAGGGTCTATATAACTTCTTGCCCTATTGGCTAAAATCATTGTAGATCTGCCTTTATGCATGGGGTTTAAAAGTACCCTATAGAGGTCAGGAAGTGTAACTTATTTACCTACCCATACATTTTTCAAGTTTAGTTTGACTTCACACCTTGCAGTGAAGGAGGGCTTGAAGTCCCTTACCCTCTAAGGGACCTTAAGGGTCAGGGAGAAAAAGGAACCCATTCCTTTGGGAAGGGCCTGCAGTCCTGACAGTGCAGTTGTGTTTACCTATCACACATTGTGAAGAGACGACGCACCCAGTCTTTCTATAAAAAAATTAAACTATAAAAGGTCTATAAAATAACAGGGGATGTCATATGATGGTTACTAATCAATATGTTTTTTTGGTTTTTTTTTTTACACAGCAGCAACATTTATTTAAAAAGCACCAGCAGTGGTCAAAGAGGGAGAAGTAGCAGTATGACATACCACAGTGTACAACCCACTTCTACCATTAAAATAAATAAATATATATATATATATAGTGACTAGAATGTGATAGTGTTAGAATGATGACAGTAGATGTGGTAGTAAGACATACCACTGTACACACCCCCACTTCGACCACTGAGTGCCAGCAAATTCCATTGCGTTTTACCGTTGGTACTAGAGACATGACATTAACATTACCAAATTACTCTAAATTGTGAAGCAGGGGGTTAGGATGAGAAATGGATGTAACAGGACAGACACACACATAAGGTGATGGCCGAGGGCATCTGCATGCAGGGGGGGGGGGGTGCAAGAGAAAGTTTTATAGGGAAGACATAGAAGTTGATGGTGGTCGTGCATGCAGGGGGTGGGAGAGGATGTATTACAGGAAAGACATGTAATCCGACAGGGGTCCTGTATGACAGGGAGGCGAGACAGCATTTTACAGGGAGGGGAAGACATAGGTTAATGGGGTTGTCCTGCATGCAAGGGGTGTCAGAAGTGATAATTTAGGAAACAGATTAATTATGAGTGAGGGAGTCAGAAGGGATATTACAAGGAACACAAGTCCCTGCAAAAAGGGGGAGCATCAGAGGGGATATTACAGGGAAGACAGATTAAAATGATGGGGGTCCAGCATTCAGGGTTGTCAGAGGGATATCATAGGACACATGTTAATGAGGGGGGGGGGGGGTCCTGTATACATGGGGGTGTCAGAGGGGATATTATAGGACATACATGATAATGAGGAGGGTCCTGTATACATGGTGGTGTCAGAGGAGATATTATAGGACACACATGATAATGAGGAGGGTCCTGTATACATGGGGGTGTCAGAGGAGATATTATAGGACACACAGGTTAATGAGGGGGGGGGGGTCCTGTATACATGGGGGTGTCAAAGGAGATATTATAGGACACACAGGTTAATGAGAGGGGGTCCTGTATACATGGGGGTGTCAGAGGGGATATTATAGGACACACAGGTTAATGAGAGGGGGTCCTGTATACATGGGGGTGTCAGAGGAGATATTATAGGACACACAGGTTAATGAGAGGGGGTCCTGTATACATGGGGGTGTCAGAGGGGATATTATAGGACACAGGTTAATGAGGGGGGTCCTGTATACATGGGGGTGTCAGAGGGGATATTTTAGGACACACATGATAATGAGGGGGGGGTCCTGTATACATGGGGGTGTCAGAGGGGATATTTTAGGACACACATGATAATGAGGGGGGGGTCCTGTATACATGGGGGTGTCAGAGGGGATATTATAGGACACACAGGTTAATGAGGGGGGGGGGGGTCCTGTATACATGGGGGTGTCAGAGGGGACATTATAGGACACACAGGTTAATGAGGGGGGGGGGGGTCCTGTATACATGGGGGTGTCAGAGGGGATATTATAGGACACACAGGTTAATGAGGGGGGGTCCTGTATACATGGGGGTGTCAGAGGGGACATTATAGGACACACAGGTGAATGAGGGGGGGGGGTCCTGTATACATGGGGGTGTCAGAGGGGATATTATAGGACACACAGGTTAATGAGAGGGGGTCCTGTATACATGGGGGTGTCAGAGGGGACATTATAGGACACACAGGTTAATGAGGGGGGGGGGGTCCTGTATACATGGGGGTGTCAGAGGGGACATTATAGGACACACAGGTTAATGAGAGGGGGTCCTGCATACATGGGGGTGTCAGAGGGGATATCAGAGGGAACACAGGTTAATGGGGGTGTCAGAGGGGATAACAGGGGGAACACAGGTTATTTTATGGGGTCCCCTCAGGTAGAGGAGGTGGAGTCCGGGTAATTGTAGCAGCATGTAACCATTTCGCTGCCGGCAGAACCGATAAAACCATACATTACACAGTGACTTATCACTAAACCCATGTCACATACCTGCGGGACTCCCAGCACCGGTCCGGACGCTGCCGGTCCCTCTCACCCGGTTTCCTTCCTCTCCTCTATTTCCGGGTCTCCGGAGCTCAGCAGCTCCACCCGCCGGCACAGTGACGCAAGCGCCGCCCTGCGCCATCGCGGACTACAACTCCCGGCAGCCACCGCGCGGCTACGTCACAGCTCTGGGGGCTCGTGTGTCCCTGGAATGTGGCTCTGATGGAAAGTGGTCTTGAACTTGGGAATTGTTTTGTCAGTAAATAGACTACACTGAGGTGACTGATTAGTGTGCAGCTCTGATTATAGACTTAGTACTGGAGGGTCTATGATATAGCTAACTCCATAACCACCTGTGGTGTCTTTATATGTATAGTGGGAAATCACAACATATGTCTATAGATTTATTTTATTATCCATATAGAACAGCCAGGGCTGGTTGGCAAATTTTTGCCCGGGGGACAAGATTCAACTCAGCAGCCTATTAGGAACATATTAAACGAAAAAAAATGCAGGTTGCCCAGTGAATCAGCCCCAAGTAGCCCACAATGGGACCGGCCCGGGGGGCAAATGCCCCCTAACCCAGCCTGCCCCTGCTCTGTCCCCTCCTCTACCCACCTCTTCTTGATCCTTCTTCAGTCACCATAGTACGTCTCTCTCTTTTCCTTCTCTGCTCCTCATACTATCCTCTGGCTCATATCACCTTCCCGAGTACTAATCCCCTCACCCTGACACCCCTCTTTGTATCCTGTCAGTCTGCCCCTTCCCTTTAGATTGTAAGCTCCAGTGAGCAGAGCCCTCTTTTCCTTGTGTCCTCCTCCTTCTGTTACCTCTGCGTTCGGCTCCCCGGCTAAATTTTGCATTTCAACAATAAGCCCCTGCCCTTGGTTCTCTTCCCTTTCCGTCCCATTTCCATCACTGCGCTGTTCCTGTTGGTTGCGCCCCACTGCTAGGCACAGGTCAGACTGAGTTGCTTTTTCTTTTATTGCACTGTTTTTGTACTGCCCAGTATGCCGCGTTTTGTCCATGCTCTACGTACGGCGCAGCGGACCCTTTGTGGCACCACATAAATAAAAGATAATAAAGTTATTTTCCAGTGACTTACATTTTACCCTTACATGTTATTCCATGGACCACTAGAGGAACATTATACAGTCAAAGCTGTCCCCATGGAGTCTAGCAGGAGGGTGTTTTTAACTCAATCATCTGTCTGCTCCCATCACAGGAATCGCTCACCCCCACCTTGGTCTCCGTCTGTGGTTCAAGTGGTGGATCACCTCCCTAGGGGAGGATGTGACATTCATTGCTGTGGTCCCCTGCAGCATCCCTGTTTTGCTGTCCAGCTTATCACATATCCTGGGCAGTGGGAGCTGAAAGATTACACTCTTCCTTTCTAGTGTCCATCAATGGACCTCTAAGGAATAGGAGTTTTTTTCATGACTAGAAAGCACCACAGTTTCTTCCTAATCAGGGAAAAGGATGCATTTCAAAATTGCAGGCTTCCAGGGCACAGAAAGTGTCTAGAAGGCAAGGGTCTAGGGTGCATCCCCTGAAGATCCCTGCTTGGGGGTTCTGGACCAATCAGGTCTGGGAACACAGCCCAGCTAGTAGGAGAGCTGGGATACCAAATAACAGCTTTCTCTGCTTTGTCTTCCAGGGAGCACAGTTTCAGGTGCTCACCTTGGCCGGTCATCAGTTCCACAGGTCTTCACCAAGGTCATTGCTTCCATGGCAGCTCTCCTGCTTCATTTGGGGGTCATGATTGTCCCATATCTGAATGGTATCCTTGTGAAAGTCCAATCAAGGGAGCGGACAATTCATCATCTCCAGCTTACTGCCAACAATACTGTACAATTTCTCTTATTCTTTATAGTGGACACAGTTATTACTGACTATGGTTATCTTCTATTTACCAGCTGATATTTAGCAAAGAAGACTGCAAAATGTGTTGCAGTCATGTTCAGTGAGCATATAACTATAAGGGTTATAAATACTTCAGTACCCAGTGCAATACTTGCTGGGTTAGGGGAGAACCAGCAAAGTGTCTCTGAAAATGTTATCATAATGTTGGCAGCTATGTATATATGAGTCATGTAGGTAAAATATTATCTTCTTACCATGTCAAAATGTAAAGTGTGATTACATAAGATTTGTGTTTTCATTACAAAAGCCACAGTCCCTTTACAGAAGATGTGTTGATACCTGACAAAAAGCTAAACTGGCAAAGCCTGGCATACTTTTTATCTTTGCTGTGATCTCACCGGCTGTTTCTGTGTGTATGAACCCACCAATCTGTATAGAGCATTCTGTTACCTAGGAGACTGTCAGTCAGTCACTCAGACTTCTGCATTACCCCATACCATCTTCCTTTCTCCAAAACTATGAAAGATAAGCCCATCTAAGCTGTTTCGTAAACGTCTACTTTGTGCCAAAGGACGGCATAGATCACAAGGTGGGTGGGATTTAATCAGGTCTATTTTATTTATACTGCAGATATGTACATTTTTCCATTCTGTTTTATATATTTGTTTGTTCCTTATGTATTCAATACAAACTCTCAAAAATGAAAATTATAAAAAAAAAATGAATGAAGGATTTGTCTGCTTGACTTTATGTTAAAAAAAATAACTTTTGTAATTGCAGTTTCTAGTCTCTCCACAGAGATTCAGCTGCAGGCTATGCGTCTTTCCATTTACACTACTAGAATGTCAGCTGAATGTCAATGATGTTAGGGAGGGGCTAGCATCAGGACAAGGAGGAAACAGATTAATAAAAAAGACAATAAGGCTAAGTACCTAGGGGTGTCTTTTAATCCGTTTCCATTTTTTGACAGGTAAATAGAGGACAATGCTGATACAGAGATTATTGATGTCTGTCTACTGAGAGACACTGGAGCCGGACTGCTTTAGCAGACTGAGTAATGGATCGTGGACAGTGGGAAGTAGAAAATATCCTACTCCCCCACCCATTATACAAAATACAGGTGCGCCATGTACTGTTGTCTTAACATAGAGATCACGTCAGGGGCATTTCTGAAAAATGGTGCAAAGCCAAAAGGTGATATTAGCAACTAAGCTAAGATGTTCGCTTTCAATATCTAAAGTGCACTAGAAGAATAACAGAATCTGATTGGCTGCCTTGGGCAACACCAACTTTTGTCTGTGCAGCTTCTCTGTTCACCTGTAACAAATAGAATGGAGGACTGATTAAGCAATGTTTATGTACTGTAGGTTAGTATGTATAGCTAGCATTACATATAGCTTGTTTTTCATACACCCTGTAATTAACAGCGTGGTCCCCTGGAGACTTGCGTGATGAGATTCAGCGGTAATGTCCGGTCTGAAAAAAGCAAATATACCAGTACCGTATTAACCAGAGATGTGTACGGGAACACTTTGCACGAGGATCAGACGCACTTCGCGATTAGTTGAATCTGGTTTCATTCAATAATTCACTCCACAATGTTTCATTTAATCTTCGTTCACTCTTTACTAGGGATTATTAACTGACATAAGCATAGAGGAAAGGAAGTGAAATATGAATGTATCACAGTAGGTGAGAGGTTTGATTTTTTTTTAAATAAACTGTGAGAACTTGGGATTTTGTAGCTACGGGAGAGAACACACTTGAAGATGTATATGAATGTGTTACAATGAGAGGTTGTCGCACTGGAATACACTGAGGGATCTTATACTATAGGCAAAATGCTGAGGGTACAGTTGTGTACGTGAAGTGTGGGAGTTTGGTACATAGACTTTGTAGACACGGCCAGGGCAGTCCATAGCATGTACTAAGGTACCTGAAGGTATTGGAACTGTTTGAACAGTGTGTAGCGTTCATTCATCATCATTTATTTATATAGCGCCACTAATTCTGTACAGAGAACTCACATCAGTCCCTGCCCCATTGGGGCTTACAGTCTAAATTCCCCAACACACACACACTAGGGTCAATATGTTAGCAGCCAATTAACCTACCAGTATGTTTTTGGAGTGTGGGAGGAAACCGGAGCACTCAGAGGAAACCCACGCAAACACGAGGAGAACGTAAAAACTCCTCACAGATAAGGCCATAATGGGGAATTGAACTCAATGTAAGGCGGAAGTGCTAACCACTTAACCACCTTGCTGCCCATGTAATAAGGTACACAGAGGTGTTGGCACTAGCTGAACAGTGCATAGCGTGTAAGGGGGTACATGAATGTGTTGTAGCTGTTTGAACAGCGTAGCATGCAAAAAACATTTGGATACAACAGTGTTTATCACAGTGACCCTGTAGAACAGAGGTAGCAAGTGAGCGTGGAGTCTAAGACCCCCCACCCCCCCCCCCTCCACTGGGCTTCACCAGGGATGATCGCAAGAGGATATAATTTTCGCTCAGTGAGGATCCCGGTCGCTTCCCAGTGTAGCTGGTTACCTCCATGAAAGCAGCAGAGAACTTAGCTGGTATAAGGACTCTGCTGAAAACACCACAGATGGAAGTATGGGTATATGTGTGCTGCTGTCAAGGAGACTGGACACAGGAGTTGTAGGTACACGAATAGCTGCTATACTTCCTAGTATATACCTGGAGCGGGAGTATCGATGGTGGACACAACTCATACTTGGAGTGCACTGAGCAGGTTCTTAGAGTGACTCATTGATTGGTGATTCCCCGCATGTGTCATCAGTACTGGAGGTTAGTGGCGACACCTGAGAGAGGTGTTATGTCATCTCTAGCTGAGGCTGAACCCAGCTGGGTTCTGTTAAGGATTCTAATTGGGAAGGCCAGAAATCAGTGGCTGCTGAGTGTAGGACAGGCCAGTGAGGTCTAAGACTGCCGCTACGGACATAAACGCTTCCACTAGCTAGGACGCATCTGATAACTGTTACAAGGGACACTGTTGTGGGGCAGGTGTAGATAGACACCCTTCAACCCCAACATGAAATAATCATTGACCCTGGTCTTTATAGTTATTATTCTTATGTATTTATAAAGCACATTTATATTGCACACAGGCACTAAACAGAAGGTGAGCACTCCAGAATATTGGTGCAGTACTGTAGAAAAGTTCTGGCAGGGATTAATAAGACAAATGAGAGGCGCAAATCTCTGGCAGATCGTGAAACGTGACTGGAGCGCTAGACTGACTATGCTAGTCAATAAATCTTAGCCTATACCGGTGTGGCACTAGAAGTCCCAGCAAGTTCCCTCTGACTAGTACAAAATACAGTTCTTGTAAACAAAAATGCATATTAGAATTAAAGTGCAACTAAAACCAACAGGCAACATTAGATCCTTTGAACAGATTTGAGAGGACTTCGGAGTCCTTAAATTGATGTTTTGGGGGCTCAGTTCGGAAGTAGAGAAACAGTTTTGATTAGAGGCCCCTATTAAAAAGTTTCTCCAGGCTATAGGGTCAAGAAATTTTATATCAAGCACCTATCTATTAGGGCAGTGTTGGCTAACCTGTGACACTCCAGGTGTTGTGAAACTACAAGTCCCAGCATACCCTTCCGGCAATAAGCTGCTATATATTGGCAAAGCATGCTGGGACTTGTAGTTTCACAACACCTGGAGTGTCATAGGTTAGCCAACACTGTATTAGAGGAACATAACGCGGATGACCTGATAAAATTACGGACTAAATTGGAAGGCGACCTGGAAACTCGATGAAGATTGATGTTGGGAAGTGCAGGAAAGTCAACGTCATCTGTGAAATTTCAACAAATTCAAGGTTGCATCCTCCATAGAGTGTATCTCATTCCCATAAGATTAATAAAGTTTGGTGGAAGGTAGAGTCTAAAATTGGCCTAAATGTGTTGCTGTGTCAGGGTCATTCTGGTACCTCATGTGGGAATGTCCAGAATTTTTGGCAAGATATTATACGCTAGACTAGTAGAACTGGTATCTGTTTCCTGAGATAATGTATATTCTAATTAAAAGTAAAAATCTTGTGTATAAGATAATGCAGCAATATATTCTGAATTTTTTAATTCTGGCAAAAGTGATCATTGTGAGGATTGGGATGGCTTCAGATGGACCGAAATTCCAGGATTGGGTCAATGATACAGTTGGACATGGCAGATATATATATATCTATCACATACACACACAATCTGAGAGTTTTGGGAGTGAGTAGAGGGCTTCCTCTGTTTGATAACTGCGAGTGTTCAGTCGCTGGATAAGCAATATAATACAGTCAAGTCCATAAATATTGGGACATCGACACAATTCTCAGATTTGGGCTCTATACACCACCATAATGGATTTGAAATGAAACAAACAAGATGTGCTTTAACTGCAGATTTTCAGCTTTAATTTGAGGGAATTTACATCCAAATCAGGTGAACAGTGTACTTTATTGTGCTGAAAATCTAAAATGTCCCGTGAAAATTGGGACAATTGTCAGATACAGCAGTACTGTATGTACTGGGGAGCAAAGCAAAATGTTCATATATCAGCTAAAACTCTGATCTGCTGCAGTAAGGATGGATGATAAGGTTAAAGGTTTATAGCTGTAGACAGTGTATTATACACACAGCACCAAGACTCAACATGTAGTAAAGTGTTCACCCCCCAAAAAGAAAACAACAGAGTACAACACACACACCTAATCATCACACTAATTATTGAGATTGTTGGGAGCTGTCATGGTTTTACAATTCCATTTTCCTCTAGATCTAGTTAATACTTTCAATTATGGACATACTTTAACATAGCATAGTATTTATTAAAACATTTGCCAGTAAAACATATTCCAAGAGTTTGGTGGGGGACGGGGGTGTATTCTATAAAAGTGAGGGAATCTGAAAATGTTCTTAAAATGTATTTGACAGAGTGACTGTACAATAACTCCATAATTTCTATATAAAGCAGCAATCCCACACAGACCTTTTTTTTCCCTTTAAATATCAAGCATCTTTGAAGCAAGCATCTGATTTCATGTTTCTTTGCTATCGTCCTACAAATCATTATCGCCTTTTCAAAATCTCTTCTGAGGGTGGGCAAGTAAGTCTGCAGTCACACTACCAGACTCCCAGCATGCCATGTGATGGCAGAGGAGTGAGAAAAAGGGAGAGTATTTCACAGTGCAGACTGAGCTCAGGGGGGAATCACTCTCCTGGTTACATCATGTGCCATGTGACTGTGGTTGCCATGATAGTCACATGACACCGAGCAATCCGTGCAGAGCTATAAATCTAAAATAGTAGCCTGAAGATACAAACAAAGGAAAAATGGTAATGAGCCTGCCACAGTGTTAAAGAAAATACTCTTTATTTTTTCATGGGACTGGTGCATTGACTCAAACACGTATTCTACTCTTCTAATAAAGTGACATTTCATTACGGTGCCTTGTTAGAATAAGGGGAGGAAGTGGTAGTAAACGCGAGAGAGAAGTGACACGAAAATTCTATTCACTGTCTTCTATAGAGCATCTCCCATCCAGGGTCTATTTTTGGGGGTAAATCCATCTGGAGGGTTCAATTTTGCATATGAAGCAACAAAAATCATTACAAACTATGTCCTCAAAATCATATGGCCTGTCAGCTTCAGAGGTAAATCCGCGATCAGACGTGGCTAGCTAGTGCTGGCAACAGTAATCACCATCAGCTTGTATGTCCACCAACCCTCGTGCCCGCAGATGGCAGGAGGTGCAGAGGAGCCAAGTGCCACATACACTACAGACAGGATAGGGGTATATGATCCTTTGGGTCTATTTTGCTTAGTCCCTACAAAGAAAAACTCCACAAAAGGTGGACGTACAGTTAAATCTCAAGAACATTAATTTTGTGAATGAAAATCACTTTGACATTACTCTAAGGCGGGGAAAATCATTCAATGCGCCATCAGCCCTACACATGCACTTCTGCCACCTCAGCCTTTGCTGACTGGAAGCCGCCATGACGGTCCCAATGGGCTGTTCTATTCTGTGTCTGCCGAGAGTGAGGAAAGTTCTAAGATAAAATAATTGCTCTGCTTTTATTGTCTGTCACAAAGCATAAGTATGCGGAAATACTGCAAACAATAAACTGCTGTTATCATATATTGCTACTAACCGCAGTTTATTGGACGAACAGAAGCCGAAAGCAAGGAAATGTCTAAGATAAAATAATTGCTCTGCTTTTATTGTCTGTTATAAAGCATATGTAAGAGTAAATACGGCAAACAAACTGGTGTTATCATATATTGCTACTAACAGCGCAGTTTATTGATTGAACAAAATAATTTGGGACGTGAAACGTACTTTTAGAGAAATATGACAGCGTGTAGAGAGCAACTTAGGAATTATTTCCAATTTAAAGAGTTTCATGACATTCGTTGAAGTATCAAACAAAAAAAAAACCGTTGTAGCTTAGTTCTCCTTGTCATACAAATTTTCAGAATTTTATCACAGGATAACAAGGTTGACCTCTTTACCTGTCCGCCATCAGTAGTGAACGGATATGTATGAGTCTCAGCCAACATGGGGGCCAGTGAAAGGCTGCCTCTGGGGGCCACATGAATTTGCAGCGTCTTGGTTTACTGAAAATACTCAAACAAACATCAATGTTATTTCAATCAAACTGAATTTATTCCTCAACAGAAATGTCTGAAAATACACAAAGATAAAGAAAATGATCTCAGAAGAGTTAAATTAAACAAATGATTCTTTATACAGATAACCTACTTTCATGTTCCATAGAGTCACCTATTTGCAAGTCTTACACTGCATTGCGTGGCTGACCCATCTGCCCATCTGTATCGGCTCCTGAACACTGACATATCATTGAACGCTCTGACAGATGCAATCTACAATTATCTTCATTTAAACCAACTCAAAACAATATATACTATTTCCTCTGAACACGGATATCTGTGCTGAATACAGTAGTGCATGGTTTTTTTTATTGATTAATTTTAACTACATACTCTATTTGTAAGATAGATCAAGCTGTCCTAGAGATTGTATCAACGGATCAGGCCTGCGACATGGACACCACATAACAGGAAATCTCTTGGAAGCCGGTAAAGACGTCAATATCATATCGGCAAGTTTGACTTTAACCAAGAAATCCGTTCCGGATACACTTTACACGGGCATCCGAAGCGTCTCTCTAGCTGCTGTTCAACTACAAGTTTCAGCATGCCCGGCCGGACAACGGTATCTCAGTGAGCAACGGAAAAGTTATAACATAAAAAGGCAAAACAAGATTTAAAAAAAAAAATAATAATTTAGAGGGTCATGTAATATGACCTAACGGAATGGGACAGACCACTATCATGTGGATCAATAAATTGATTTACTTGCCGAAACTGAATTTTCACTTCAGAAAGTGTTTTTTTTTAGGGTAGAATTAACCGATCTGTCAACACTAGAGAAATAATACCAATAACCTCTTTTTTAATTTTTTGATTGCATGTTCCAATGAAACAGTCTTCAAGCAAATGGCCGCCATCCTACAACTGTGCACAATGTTGGAGACATGTCTTCAGGACATCATTTTGACCTCAACTGGCTGTTTAACCAGGTCAGTGCCACAGATGGGAATAGATCACACCAATATGCCCTGCATTGTATTGCTGTATCCCCTTGGCCACAACGTGGTTAAATCCAGTGATTCAACGGGAATGCGTCATCCCAGAGGGCCCCGTCGGCTCCTAGCCTGTATATATACAGATCAATATATATATATATTTATTTATTTGTATCTACTTATGTACATACACATATAGAAACTTTCTTCAAAAGTGTCTAAAAATGTGATTTGTCTGCATATAAAAAGAGAGGAGGACGCTAGAGGACAAGATCCCACTAGCTTATTAGTCATTTTCACCCTCTTAGTGCGGGAACAGGCTGGTTAGGCATTAAATGCAGCACCAACAAGTCAGACGTTTTGGATGGGGTGGTCACAGAAGCAGCCTGGAAATCTCTTGTATAGTACTGTATACACGTTTAGGAGATCCCCCAAAAAATGCATGTATTGCATTTAGACTTTTACACACCCGTAAGTATGTGATGCACAGATATTGTGCAAATAATATGCACACAAAAAGTTCACTGGGATTCTTTAAAAGAATATATATATATATATATATTTTTTTTTTTTTTTTTATATATTTATATAGTATTACTACTTTAAACCCATATTTTAATATAGCAGGCTTAGGCAAATTGTGGCTCTCCAGCTGTTGGCCGTGCATGCTGGGGCTGGTAGTTCTGCAACATTTTGAAAAACCACAAGTTGCTTACCTCTGCCATAGAACAGAACTCACAAGGATGTAAATGAATGAGAAACATGTTAATTATTAACATTATTAATGTTGGATCATCCCCGTGCTGCAGTTTCAAAACACACACAGACTGTATATACATTAGTGCATTGACACAACTCTATATACACAAAAATAAAGCATTAGACAATTGCCTTTAAGTTTGTGGTCCAATAATCCACATTGGGAGTTACTCCATCAGCTAAGCCCACAACATAGCTCTTCATTTTTAACCAATAAACGGGAAATAGTGATTTGGCCTCTTCCCATGGAAGGTGAGAATCGAAGCAGAAACACGTAGTCTTCGGGGTTACAGAACTCAGGATGTCCTGCAGTACATTCCTCAGAGATCCTGGGTGACTGTGATAAGTCCCACGGAAGCTGTACAGAAGCCACGAGTCCCTTTGTGCATTCTCTCTGACGGGAGGAAAACAGACGACACCCTGACGCACAACGGCAATCTCCGTGGAAGATCTTCACGAACCAGAGTTTGTCTGGATAAAGCGGAGTGCAGCCGTTGGTGCCCCCCACTGTCCGAGGTCACGTCTGCCTCCTCTGCTTTCTGGATCATGGGCAGAGCTACATCTCCTTCTGGAACATCTTGTGGGGTTAATGTATTCTGCAATAAAGAGAAACAGGTCAGCCGCCAAACGCCTAAACCAGCCGTGCCGTGTACAACTGTTCAGTGGCTAGCTCCTCACCTTTAATACATTCAGCACCATATGTTGTTTGGAGATCTTACACTGTAGTAATAGAAATAATACGCTCACTTTCTGTAGCTTTCAAGCCGCAGCTACTGAGAGGTAGCTGTAACTAGTGGTCTAAATAACATCCCTCGATTCCAACAACAGTATTGCATGCCCTCTGTCTCATTTTTTAAATTAATCGTAAGTGACTAATAAATAAATCTTTGACATATGCACTGTGCAGGCAGAAAGCAGCACACTGGTTGCTGCTGCCCTTAGGCATATGTCTACTGGGCCTAAAGCAGATTCCAGCGCTGCATGTGGCTGTTTACAAGATATATGAGATTAGATTTTGAAAAAGCCACAAAGAATGTATTGCTAAAATATATTAAAAGATGGACATAGGATTTAATTCCCCCACTATATAAACTATAACTGTAGGCGTTATCTAAACTTACTTCACTTCCAAGATGGCTGGGTTGGTCTCCATAATTGCCACGATGATACGGTCAATATAATCCTGTAATCGAAGGTTGATTTCTTCTTGTTTCTGAATAGCCTCCATAAGCTGCAATGGAAGAGAGACCATACAGTAACACAGGAGAAGGTGGTCATCGCTAATCACACCGATCTATAACTTACCTACCACATCGCTAGAAACGTCTAACCATCATTGTCTACCATACCTCATCTCTAGAATCAAACCATTACCAACAACACAAGTTCATATCTTCAATACATGATCTCTCTCTGTATTAGATCTCTAGAATCATCTCAAACCATTAGTAACTTCCATGCCTCATCTCTATACACAAACTGTTACCAGTAACACCAACCTATATCAAGCTTGGACAACTTGTGGCTCTTCAGGTGTTGTGAAACTACAAGCCCCAGAATGCTTTGCCAACTGATAGCTGGCAGGTATGATTGGACTTGTAGCTTCACAACACTTGGCGAGCCACAGGTTGTCCAGGCCTGATCTATATCTTACATATCGCATCTCTGTAGACCTTTCACCATTATTAATAATACCGGTCTGTGTCTTCTGTATTTCATCTCTAGTATTGTCTAACCACCAACAGTTACACTAACCCGACGCCTCCAGACCTACCCTCTCCAGACGCCTCCAGACCTACCCTCTCCAGACGCCTCAAGACCTACCCTCTCCAGACCTACCATCTCTCCACGCCTCCAGACCTACCCTCTCCCCACGCCTCCAGACCTGCCCTCTCCCCACGCCTCCAGACCTACCCTCTCCCCACGCCTCCAGACCTACCCTCTCCAGACCTACCCTCTCCCCACGCCTCCAGACCTACCCTCTCCCCACGCCTCCAGACCTACCCTCTCCCCAGGCCTCCAGACCTACCCTCTCCAGACCTATCCTCTCCCCACGCCTCCAGACCTACCCTCTCCCCACGCCTCCAGACCTACCCTCTCCCCACGCCTCCAGACCTACCCTCTCGCCTCCAGACCTACCCTCTCCCCACGCCTCCAGACCTACCCTCTCCCCACGCCTCCAGACCTACCCTCTCCTGAAGCTTCCAGACCCTCTTGAAAGCTTGAACCATCGCCTACACCACCAATGTCTTCCGTACCTCATCTCTAGAGACGCTGCTAATTTCAGCAGCCAGCGAGTCTGAGAACGTGGTGGAGAACAGATTTTTGGCTCCCTGGATGCTGAGGTTTATGATTTGTCCATTCAGTTCTTCATTCTGCTCCTTGAGACCTCGTTGCTCCTACAGAGGGAAAAATAAAACAAATGAAATATATATAACAGAACATAGAGTAATGTACCTACATACATATATATATATATATATATATATATATATATATATATATATATATATATATATATATATATATATATATATATATATATATATATTTATATTATCTTTGTTTCCAGCTTCTTAGCTTGATATCTCTTTTTTATTTTTAAATCTCCCCTCTGGTGGAGTGACAATAAAGAATTTCATCAGCATGTCCTTTCCTCTACAAAGGAGCAGAAAACTACAATTCCCAGGACGCACCATGCTGTTGTAGAAGCAGGGAGCGTGGCTAATAAGTCAACCAATTACAGTGCAGCTCTGGTGCACGCGGGCTACGTTATCTACGGAGCTCAGTGGAGGAGGGAGCCAATGCATGGAAGCCCGCTGTCTCATAATCAGAGACAACCCTGGTAAACAGAAATTAGGGAAACTCTATAAATGACTGTGGAAAGGGAGGGAGCAGGCAAGATAGCGGCAGACACCATATTGGTGACATGACCAGAGCGGGGGAAGGGATTGAGCTACCACAAGTATCATCATCATCATTTATTTATATAGCGCCAAGATATTCTGTAGCGCTTTACAAATGGGGACAAACACAGTAAACTAATAAACGAACTGGGTAAAACAAGTATGGTAAACATTATTAATCCCTTTAATAGAATACCATTAATAACATTTAAAGACCACTACTATAAATGCAGACAAGAGTCTGAACATGCTCAGAATACAGGGAACTGTTGAAAAGGTGATCCCTATCCCAATATAAACAAAAAAAAAATATCATTAATTCCGATACAAAAACAAAACTATCAAACAGACAAAAAAAACAACCCAGAAAGAAATCTTTATAACTATCTTCTCCAGAGTGGGTTTCATCATTATTTTGGAACTATTAGAATGTCTGTTGAATCTGTCTCCTGTCTCTCTTTTGGAGAAAATGCCACTGGCCATATGTAACAAGACTGATAAAGAAAAAAAATACTAATGTAATATAAAGTTTGTCAAGTAATATTGAAGCAGTTTTAACTCGAAAAGTCTTCCTATACAAATGTTTCAATGCCACGGCTAACAATGCAATTAACGTAGAGCTCCCATTACACGTTAATTCTAATGCAGTGGATGTATTTATGTATAGATGAAGATTACCATCATAAAACAGACACGTAATAACTGTACCTGTTTAAGTCGCCGGACTTCTTGCTCTAGCTCCGCCTCCCGGGTGCGGCAGTTGTACTCCTGCAGGGCGGCGCTATTACCCAGCCCCATCCTGTGCTCCATTTCAAGGCGCATCAGCTGCATCTGCTCTAGCTCCCGCCGGAGCTCCTCGATCACCTGGGATGAAGGGACAAGAAGATGGGAAGGTAACAGGGTTATGAAGGTAATATAAGGGGCTCTTACCCTTTGTACCACTCCATCTCCAGTCCTTACTACATCTTTCTGGACTTCTGCTGCTGAAGCTACAATGGATCCTGTACCCAGCACTGCTGTAGACTGTTCAGGTAACCTCATCCTTCCTTCAGGCTCCGTGTCCTGGCTTTCCTGCTGCCTCTATGCTCTGGAGGTGTAAGTCACAGACAGGCAGTGACCTCAGACAGTATATCTGCCGCACACTAGTTCTGGTCAATCTGACTGACCGATGCCTCCTCATCCAATTCCTTCTGCATACATACTTTATTGTGTGCTCCCAGGCCGGGTGTTAGACAGCACCTGATGTACACACACACATCTGGACTGCATTCTCCTGGATCTTTGTGGCTAACATTGTAAAATACACTTCTTGTGTCTTCTACGACACAAGTATGGAGGAAACCGGTCCAGTTCTCAACTTATGTTTAAATTTACATCCGTCAACTTGTATCACAATATCTTGTATATTTTCTGTACTGTCTATTTCATATATGTCCTGTTCTATTGATACTACACATCTTATTACAGATTATTCCTGCCACCCGCAACTATTCCCCTATACCAGGGGTGAATTTCTATATATGCCTTTTTTATAATAACCAGTAATACCAGATTTTGTTAAGGGTCTGTGCAGGGCTGTCGGCTCTGCAAGACCTCCCTGGAACTCACCCCCTACCCAAAATTGTATGCTGTTGTGGAACTGCAAGTCCCAGCATACCAGAGGCTGAAAGCACCTACTGACACTGGTAACGCCACAACTGGCTGTCAGGCCGTGCTGTGAATTGCATTATCGCCAACAGCTGTCTACCTCTGTATTAGAGGCGTCCGGCTGCCAAGATATACTTGCTCCGATCCCTCAAACTATTAGCACTTAAAATAGTTATTTCTGAATACCTCAAATGTCTCTTACTATTAACGGTGATCGATTGTTTATAGTTTAGGATACTCCAGCGATTTGCAGACAACTGAGCCAACAACATTAAAAGGTCATAAAAGGTCATGCTCATTCGCTCTGACAGTATAGGGAAATGTGGCGTATAGTCCCGGATTCTGCAGATCTGAAAGTAGTATGCGGAGCCATGTAGGGATGTACCAGCACTAAGCCTAATCCGTTGGAAGGATGGGTCTGTTTATCCAAGGAATTATGTAGCTACACAGGATTTTGTGCATCCAAGTCTCCGCAGCACTTGCAAAAAAATAAATAAATAAATAAATACTACTGCAAATGTCTAAAATCACATTAGACTTTTAAGTGGCAATCCGTGGTGGCAAGGAAATTGCCCGTGCTTGATCCCATTTACGTTCTCTACTCTGGAGGGGCAAAATGGGTCAATCGGGAAAGGCCACACGATCTTTATTCATTACATAGCCGTTAACATTTTGCGATCAGCTAGTACTAATTAGTCGGATGCTTGCCCTAAGTGTGCATGAGGAAAGCTTCGCTGGATATATCTGTTGGTTATAGAATTTTTGTCAAGTGGTATTTACTGTTATAAAGAAACACAGGAAGGAACGATTTCAACGTTGCTCACTGTACACTTTATTTGCTTAAGTTAATTGGACCAGCTGAGTGTCCATGGAAGCCAGCGTGTCTACATGAAGGTACTTTAATGACCCGTAAGATAATCCTTAAGAACTGGTTGGACCTGACTCTACAATCATTATTAGTTTAAGTAGACAAAGGCATCTTTAAGTAACAATCAATTTGCTTTCAAGTGATTATACCTGGAGACGGCAGTTACGATGTCACGCACCACAGTGACACATTTTCCTCGCTCTCAGACAAGCATCGGTATATACATTATGGAATGGAGAGGTGAAGTGGCCCATTGAGAGGCTGGAACGGACCCTGGTTACCTCTCCCCCCCAATCCTGTCCCACAGGGCCGTAGAGAGGGCTGTGTAAGAGGGGCAACCGCCCAGTGCGCAACGCTGAAGGGGGCGAAGTTTAGTTTCATTTGGTTAAAATTGAGGGTAGAGGGGGTGGCAGCTTTCAATCTCGCTCAAGGCGCTAATGTTACAGTTCTGCCGAGGATATTACCCCACTCATGTTGTCAAAGAAACTACTGTTGTTGACTCAAATATAAAAACAACATGTTCACTTTATTTGAAACTGTAACTTGTAACCTTGTTTTGTTTATTGTTGTCATTTTGCACTATCCTTACTATCCTACTGTAGGATGTCATGGCACTGCCAATGTTCTGACTGTATGAAAATGAATACGATAAAAATAAATAAATCTATGTATACTTCAGTTAAAAGGGTCACATTAAATATACATCCAACATGAAAATGCCTCTGGTAGCAGTTATAAATTTATCTGTAAAGATTTCTATAGTAATATTATACTGTATACATTCTTGTTTTGTGAGCAAGTCAAAAAGTGCCCAGAAATGAGAGCAAGTCACTGGAGGGAAGAGGGACAAAGAAGAATGAGGGCAGGGAATATCCTAAATAATTGATAGCAGGCATAGTAATGCTCTGCCATACCGATATCTACGTCACCTCACACTATTCCATTCTCAGCATCCAGCTCATATGTGGTTTGCCAAACCTACTTCACTATGATGCTGTAACTACTGCTTATTACAAGGGGATTTTCTTACCAATGAAAAACTCTAAGGGCTGAATTTATGGAACCTTCTAAATAGGAAAAGTGGAGGTGTTGCCCATAGCAACCAATCAGATTCCAGCAATCACTTATCTAGTACATTCTAGAACATGATAGCTAGAATGTGATTGGTTGCTATGGGCAACACCTCCACTTTTCCTAATACATTCTAGAACATGATAGCTAGAATGTGATTGGTTGCTATGGTCCACACCTCTTTTCCTATTTAAGAAGGTTTGAATAATCTACCCCTATGTGGGGCATTGTCTAGCGTGCAGGGTAAGCTTACATTTCAGTAAGATACTTATTAACCAGTGTATGCCGTCTAGAGTTCTATAATCCTTCTGTCCTTTCTAGATCCTGAGGCGACAGAGTGTCAACCTATAGCCCTTACCATAGAGGTTACCTGTGGAAGGGACAACCTTACCTATGTGCTATGACACAAACACTGGTAAAAGGTAAACAGTGATGCAAGGAAGAGGGAGGAACACAGGTCATGTAATATATTCATATATAATATAATATATAATATATCACAGAAAGGATTCCCCCTAGAAGACTGGGTGTTCGTAACGTTAAGAGTTGAGATGTGAGAGATGGTCTCCAAGAAATAGGAATAGAAGTCAGTGGTTGGTAGAAGAGGGCAATGTTCTACAGATCTCTAGATAGGTCAGTAAATATGAAGTGGTTATCTGTAATATATTAGTAGTAGGAATAGTAAACACACTGCAAAAGAGAAACATTTGTAACTTAATATGTTCAGTTCTCAAAGGGAGAAAAACATATTTAGTGGCAAAGTCTTTGTATCCAGCAATGACCTTATAATACTGCTCCGAGTAGCTCACACATTATGCTCCAGTTATAATTATTCCAAGTACATCTCTTCCTGCTGACTAGGACAACCCCTTGCTTTTCAGCTAATGTGGAACTATCCTGCCTGTCTTGTGCTGGCAGTGCATGCTGGGACTTGTAGTCCAAGATCCTAGCAGGAGAGCCAAGCTGAGCATCAGAACTCACGTGCATGTCTCACAGCACAGAGTAAGCAACGTTTAAAAAATCCCCAAAACAAATAAGCTGCAATATTTATAGCAGAATTATTATTTTTTTCTACTTTGTGACGCCTGTTCTGGATTTTATTTTGTGATGTCAAAAGTGGGCACGGCTGCAATATGCCTTATGAATAACACAAAAGGTATTATCTGTGTATAAATATAACCATGAAAAACACAAGCAGATACCGCCACCTACTGGATATTGGAAAAAGTGCACAATATCTATTAAACTGGGTACACACCTATGCAATCTCACTTCGTCATCATCATCACCATTTATTTATATAGCGCCACTAATTCCGCAGCGCTGTACAGAGAACTCACTCACTTCAAATGCAATGTCTGTAACAATTTCACCAACAAAGGAAAGCCCTGATGAGTGTGGCCATTCATGTGTACACACTGACGTGATTTACTGTCAGATCTGTGATCTTCATCTCTCATAACCATCTGACTCTGTACACTCTACAGATATCTGCCTACACTGGGGCTCAATGTTGGAACTATTGGTAGAAGTGTTGGACAGACGGTCGTGAGTACGTGCACACTTCCACTTTAGCCCGACATCGTTTCGTTGACTGTGATTTTTAGGAAGTTTAGGAAACCAAATGAACAGATGCGATGTGCTTTGGTACGATAAAAAATTATTGCTTGAGTGTAAACACTAATGCAATATCTGATCAAACAGCCGTGAATCTGCACAATGATCGCATAGATGTTTATCCGGCTTAAGGTGTATTAAAGTCAGTTTCAACTTTAAGAGGCGCTGTACTTAGAAAGACTCTAGAATGAATACGAACATTCTGAAGGACATTTCTAACAGCCCAGATTATATATCCCTACGTCCTTTAGAATAAAATAAAAGTTAAGGGCTTTCCCCATAAGTGAGACAAACATACAAAGACACTTTCCGGATGCTGAACACGTTTAATCCCTGATGTTATGAGAGGTAAGGAGCAGAGTCAGGGCATAGTCACCTCTTGGCATTTCTCCTTCTCAGACAGTTGTTTGAACTTCTCCTTATTAAGGATCCCTCCTAATTTGCTGTTCTGTTCCAGATGTTCTTGCAGTTGGTGCTGCAGTTCCTGCAGCTGTTCATGTAACCGTTCATTCTCCTGCAGAAAATTCAAGACATCTGTTTCTATGTCCATCCAATCGTCTAACACTACAATTTGTAAATCTAACTACCTTAAATCAACCTTAGCCAGACAGTGCACTTTCATCTTCTTTCAAAACGTTGTAATCTTACAGAAATGTCATCTATTAACACCTGTGTCCAGTTGAGATCATCTTAAAGCTATATAGTCACAATGTAGCACTGATTATTATTATTATTTATTTGTAAGGCGCCACAGATTCTGTAGCTCTGCACTCATTTCTAGATGACCACTCGTTTATTTTACCAACTATCCATCCTATGTTGTTTTACACATTCTTCTACAGCGCTCGCTACGGCCAGCCACCTACAGCGCTCGCTACGGCCAGCCACCTACAGCGCTCTCAACGGCCAGCCACCTACAGCGCTCGCTCCGGCCAGCCACCTACAGCGCTCTCAACGGCCAGCCACCTACAGCGCTCTCAACGGCCAGCCACCTACAGCGCTCGCTCCGGCCAGCCACCTACAGCGCTCGCTCCGGCCAGCCACCTACAGCGCTCTCAACGGCCAGCCACCTACAGCGCTCGCTCCGGCCAGCCACCTACAGCGCTCGCTCCGGCCAGCCACCTACAGCGCTCGCTCCGGCCAGCCACCTACAGCGCTCGCTCCGACCAGCCACCTACAGCGCTCTCACCGGCCAGCCACCAACTTCTCCGTCCAGCCACCTACAGCGCTCGCTCCGGCCAACCACCTACAGCTCTCGCTCCGACCAGCCACCTACTTCTCCGTCCAGCAACCTACAGCACTCGCTCCGGCCAACCATCTACTTCTCCGTCCAGCAACCTACAGCACTCGCTCCGGCCAGCCACCTACAGCGCTCGCTCCGGCCAGCCACCTACAGCGCTCGCTCCGGCCAGCCACCTACAGCGCTCGCTCCGGCCAGCCACCTACAGCTCTCGCTCCGACCAGCCACCTACTTCTCCGTCCAGCAACCTACAGCACTCGCTCCGGCCAACCACCTACAGCTCTCGCTCCGACCAGCCATCTACTTCTCCGTCCAGCAACCTACAGCGCTCTCAACGGCCAGCCACCTACAGCGCTCTCAACGGCCAGCCACCTACAGCGCTCTCAACGGCCAGCCACCTACAGCGCTCTCAACGGCCAGCCACCTACAGCGCTCTCAACGGCCAGCCACCTACAGCGCTCTCAACGGCCAGCCACCTACAGCGCTCGCTCCGGCCAGCAACCTACAGCGCTCGCTCCGGCCAGCAACCTACAGCGGTCGCTCCGGCCAGCCACCTACAGCGCTCTCACCGGCCAGCCACCAACTTCTCCGTCCAGCCACCTACAGCGCTCGCTCCGGCCAACCACCTACAGCTCTCGCTCCGACCAGCCACCTACTTCTCCGTCCAGCAACCTACAGCACTCGCTCCGGCCAACCATCTACTTCTCCGTCCAGCAACCTACAGCACTCGCTCCGGCCAGCCACCTACAGCGCTCGCTCCGGCCAGCCACCTACAGCGCTCGCTCCGGCCAGCCACCTACAGCGCTCGCTCCGGCCAGCCACCTACAGCTCTCGCTCCGACCAGCCACCTACTTCTCCGTCCAGCAACCTACAGCACTCGCTCCGGCCAACCACCTACAGCTCTCGCTCCGACCAGCCATCTACTTCTCCGTCCAGCAACCTACAGCGCTCTCAACGGCCAGCCACCTACAGCGCTCTCAACGGCCAGCCACCTACAGCGCTCTCAACGGCCAGCCACCTACAGCGCTCTCAACGGCCAGCCACCTACAGCGCTCTCAACGGCCAGCCACCTACAGCGCTCGCTCCGGCCAGCAACCTACAGCGCTCGCTCCGGCCAGCAACCTACAGCGGTCGCTCCGGCCAGCCACCTACAGCTCTCGCTCCGACCAGCCACCTACAGCACTCGCTCCGGCCAACCACCTACAGCTCTCGCTCCGACCAGCCATCTACTTCTCCGTCCAGCAACCCACAGCACTCGCTCCGGCCAGCCACCTACAGCGCTCGCTCTGGCCAGCCACCTACAGCGCTCACTCCGGCCAGCCACCTACAGCGCTCTCAACGGCCAGCCACCTACAGCGCTCTCAACGGCCAGCCACCTACAGCGCTCTCAACGGCCAGCCACCTACAGCGCTCTCAACGGCCAGCCACCTACAGCGCTCGCTCCGGCCAGCAACCTACAGCGCTCGCTCCGGCCAGCAACCTACAGCACTCGCTCCGGCCAGCCACCTACATCTCCGTCCAGCCACCTACAGCGCTCGCTCTGGCCAACCACCTACAGCTCTCGCTCCGACCAGCCACCTACTTCTCCGTCCAGCAACCTACAGCACTCGCTCCGACCAGCCACCTACTTCTCCGTCCAGCAACCTACAGCGCTCGCTCTGGCCAGCCACCTACAGTGGTAAAATGAAATGAGGGGAAGGGTCCCTCCCCCCCACAGGAAAACACTATTACCTGAAGCCACAACATGACACTCTTGCTGTGTGCTTGCAGTGTATGGGAAGGGAGGAATGGACTGCCCCCAGGGGGTGTGGGGGCACTACTTTCTATGTGTCAGGGAGATTAGAAATAGGGTTGTTCTACAAAAGACAATCATTAGAACATGGGGGTATTATAGCGGAGGCTGGATAGACTATGCTGCAGATGACTGAACAGAGACAGCACCATAGATAATTAGGAGTAAATAGGATTATAGGTGGTTTGACTGAAGATAATAGATAATTGGACTGACCTGAATCCACGTATGAAAACCCCTCTCTATCCCCTTAAACCAATACCTTTTGCACCATACATGCACATGTTTTACACATTTGTTTGAGCTGCACTACAAAAATAACAGCTAGAATCTGATTGGTTGCTAGGGAGAACATCTAAGTCTCTTTTGGTTTTCATATATGTCCCAAAAATGTTGTATGCTTTAGCACAGACTGCCCTGAATGCAGGTATGGTCCTCAACATTCCAATCTACGCTGTCCGGTGCACTATGGTGGAACACTGCAGAACACAAAGTAACTGGATGGGGTATATCAGAAGTTACCGCTCACCTCTACTAGTCTCTGTGTGGTCGCCTTCCCACTGGGCAGCTGGGTGCGGAGCTCCAGATTCTCACTCTCCAGCTCTTGAACTCTGCAGAAATAAGAGCGAATATTATTGCATTATAGTCCTGAAAGCACTAGGGAAAAGAGCAAGGACCTATATATAGGCCCCATCTATACATAGGCCCCATCTATATATACATAACTTGTTGTCAGGAGGAATCAGGTTCTGTTCAAACTCCGTGTCCTGAGCGGCAGCCTGAGCCCAACGCTGCAGCCCAGTTCCTCTAGGCAGAAGATTACCTGGCTTTCAGAATGCTCAGCTGGTAGCTACGGTCACTTTCCATCTTGCGTAGCTCGTCTCTGTGCTTGCGCGTCTCTTCACTATATACCTCGTCCGACCGTAGTTCCTGATCTTTAAGTTGCTCTTCTAGTGCGTGAGCCCTGAATAGCGGAAGAGTTCAGAGTTAACATGGGGAGTGGAGTTTTCAGCACAGTAATCTCATATCATTAAACACGTCCTTCCAGAAGACCCTGACTTATAACCCCATGTTGTGACAGATATCTATAAAATATTTGTGTCATGTAGGCTACAGAACGTGGCCGGAACTTGTCATTAGCAGTGAATTCCAACTGGACACCTGGGTTCAGAGCACAGAGTTGTTGTCACAAAACTCAAACAAATAATGTCGACATATTCCGCAGTCTGGAAGCCGGACAAGTGTATCTCAGTACAGTTTGGCAATACCACCCAAATACTCACGAGAGTGTAGTCTAGGCCTGGCCAACCTGTGGCTCTCCAGGTGTTTGTGAAACTACAACTCCCAGCATGCCCTGAAAGCTATTAGCAGGCTAGCTACTGGCAAAGCATGCTGGGGCTTGTAGTTTTACAACACCTGGAGAGCCACAGGTTGACCAGGTCCGGTGTAGCCTATCACTGTATTAAGGACTTGTGACAACACTGAGATAGTACATTAATTCTCTACTTGACTGACAGGCTGCGTTCTCGTTAACCTCAGCCCACAAAAATGGCTGAACTGCCTATGTGATGTCACTGGTTACTTGGGTGGTGATTGGCTGCACTCATAAGTATTGGTTTAGCCCACAACATGGCTGTGACGGGCAACCTGATGCACTTCGGGGGCCGCATGGTTTGCCCTTTAACCTTCAGAAGGGCCAAACATTACCCTTAATGCCATTAATAAGTTAAAGCACCACATTTGATCAAAGTAAGAGAGACCTATCTGCAACAACATATCGGCAGGCACATTAGTGTAAGCTACACAAGTGTTACAAGATACACCAAAATAACCCACAAAGCAGGAAGGAGCTGGGGGCCACCAGTGGCCCTTCACTGGTGCAGGTGATGGTGTGCACCTTAAGGAGCATTGTAATTAGGGCTCTCATAATTCTGGAATTAAAATCAAGCCACCCATGTGACCTGATGTACAGATCTAATGGAATGGGACAAAAGAGAACAGCGGGAATTATTGATTTATTTTTAGCCTCAAATTCTAAGCCAAGCTGTTGCCTTCCTATCAATTCAGTGATGTCATAAGATTTTATAATATTATACCAGGTATCCAAAACCGTGCTGGCTGGTCTCAGACTTATACCAACTGCAATCATAGAGACTACAGTCTGAGTACTAATAATGGGCCCGCGATCAGCATATACACATAATACTTAAATCCTATCGTTCAGCTTTTTAATGTTTAGAGAAAATAATTTTTAATGGTGAATGGCTACTTAAGACCACACACAGCGGGGGGCAGACATTCTTGTGGCCTAAACCAATATTCATGAGACCTATCAATTCACTAGGAACCATCACAGTGGTGCTCAAAGGCATTTTTAGGCTTTACGCTTCAGGGACGTCAGTCGATAGGTTGACCTCTCATGAATATTTCAGGTCCAGCCAAATATAAATTCCGAAATGATGGTCAGAACGCGGATGTTCTTAGTGTGGAATCCTAGCGGCAATGGCTCAGTTCCAAGACTCCGGCAGATGTTCACACACTCACCTGTGTAACAACTGCAGGTTCTCCTGTCGGAGACGGTTCTGCTGTTCTCCTGTGGTGTTTGCGTCTCGCTCGAGCTCACTCACCCTCTGCTCCAGGTACAGGACCTGCAGGATAAATAGGAAGAGCAGGTGATGACAAGCGGACGGGTTACGGAGTCCACTGCTCAGTTCTTGCTACCCACAGCTACTTTCATTGTGTACTGCAGCAGAGGTGCCCACTCACATAGGGGTGGCATCACAAAGGTCTGGCTTACTACTGTGTGACATCACTGTATATCCTGCACTCAGGGTGCCCCAGCCAAGCTGCCCTACCCACCAAGGCTGGACTGGCCTGGAAACTGTGGACGTGTGCCGTGGAATAAAACTGGGGACCGTGCAATTAAAAATGTCCTTTAACTTTCCCCTTCCAGGAAACAACATGTCTTTATGTCCCTATATAACGAAGTATAAATCACTGTTCACAGAACGTCACAGCACTGGCAAAAATGACACTTGGTTTTCCACCTTCAGACAACGCACATTTATTTGGCTTCTACATGTATACTACATACATTGCTCTATCCTTCTATGCGCTAGGCAGAGTTGTACGATTTGTGCTGCCCTTGGATACAACACTAAACAGCTCTACGGATACAACTGGATGCAATGCACAGAGAAGAACAGAGCTGTGTCATATCCAAAACATCATATAAAAGGCACTGGTGACAGATACAGCAGGAAGCCAGGAACATAAAGCAATGTATTCTGTGAAAGTAGCAGGAAGCCATGTACAAACTAATACGCTGCAGATGTCCAAACAAGAACCCCCCCCCTTGTAAGCAGCCTGCAGAAACAGATCATCATCATTTGTCAGCAGCAGGAATACACAGTTCAGCAGCACATGCTCTCTGACTACACTCTCTCAGATTACACTCTCTGTTGCGCACTGATAAACTCAATTGCAAATGTCACAATTTAGTGTTTCTAGCACGGACACACGGTGGGGGCAGACATTTTGTGGGCTGCACCAATATTTATGAGAATGCAGCCTATCAGTTCTCTAGGAACTAGTGACATCACAGAGGCATGAGGCAAAAAACATGCCTCATGCGTGTCAGTAGTTCCCAGTGAATGAACAGGCTGCATGGTTACGTTTATTGGTTCGCTCCATGAAATGACTGCCCCCAGTTGTTGTAGACGTCACCTTACCGCCACGGCACATGGAGAACCGATTTGTAAAGATCCCTCTTGCATCTGCAAATGACCATTTCCACACATCGTCTTCCTTACCTTGTCCGTGAGATCGGTCTCGTCGCAGGCCATGTCTGTGAGCTGCTGTTCCGCTGAATCCTCTCCCAGGAATCCGCTGTGCTGGAGCCTCCTAGAGACAGCAAACATGTGTAAAGTATAGGGAGGGGGCTTGTATGGTAGCGCAGCGATGTACGGAGCATACGTCCTGTCCTGTGTTTCCTGATGTCTGATCAGTTTTTGTGTAGTAAGGGATTCTTGTGTGGAAACAGCTGTCTTATGTATTTTGTTTTGATCGCAAAGCCTGCAGTGTCACAACCGTATTCTACCTGGTGCCTGCAGGACATTTATTCATTAACGCCTTCGTAGCTAGCGACCCTGCAACATACCTCAATTATTAACCCCACCGCTACCGGAGGTGTAGAGCTTTACTCTACACCCCAGAGGAGCATGGCTGAGCTCACTCACCGTGCCTCTTTCCTGCTGGAAGTCCTCTTGTCTGGGCTGCAGGGTAGACAAAGGGAGAATATAAATAAGAAAGACAAGACGGAAGTAAGAAGAGCAAGTAGACCTGCTCATAACACTGCAAATCCAGCACACACCACACATGAAAGCAACAAGAAACATGCAAAGCCCGGAGAGTCTAGCACTCCGCACAAGTGGCCCTCGTCTCACTAGTACTCCACACAAGTGGCCCTCGTCTCACCTGGTTAATGGGTAGAGGAAATAGAGTGACAGGTGGATGGACAGACACCGATACCAGCATGGATATTAACTGTGGTCAGTTGAAAGCTAATGACCACTTGGCTTTCCCTATCAGAAGAAGTGTCTGGGGTGATTAGAGTTTCCTGTCCCAGGAAATAACAGGAGGGAAGTCAGTCCAACCACAGAACCCCCCTCCTCTCATTTCCATTATATCTTTCTACTGAGAGAGGATTCTACAGCATCAGTATCCTACAGATCGCTTTTCACACCATAACATCACGTGGGACAAAAGGTTAGGAGTGCATAGAGCTTAGGCAATGCTCATAGCCGGATATTCAGCAACCTGCTCTCGCATGCCACAGACCCACGTAAATCCCAAAAGCAGAACCACTTAACATGCAGTTTGTCACAAACATGCACAGCAACCCTAGGTAGAAAACAGGACAGGGAGAGGCACAACCGAGAACCTTTAGAATAAGGGGAAACTAATTTAAAGTGGAGCAAATTACAGTTTAAATATTGGTGTAAATGTAACCACCTGGCTTACAAAATTCAAAGTTTAATAGATAGAACAGGGCTGTGATGTGTGGAATCTGCCACACCTTTAATATGGACTGCTGATTGGACAAGACACAGTCATAGAATGTCCCAGGATAAGACTCCCAATCAATGCTGACGCCTCTCCCTGTCTCCGGCGGGTAACAGGCATGCAGTGTCACCTGTCCATCTCGAGGTATCGGAGACGGGTGGACAGATCTTCCAGGCGGTTGACATGTTTGTGGCACTGGCTGCAGTACAGCCCCCCTAGGGCTGAGCAAGGAGGGGGTGCCAGAAGTTGGCGGTCAGATATAGGCGCACCACTGGGGGGGGGGGGGGGGGGGAGGGGTGCAAAAAAAATTTGGCCATGAGAAGTATGGAAAAAATAGGAGCCTTCAATTATTTCAATGTAGAGGACACACAGAGCATGATACGTACAGTCTCCTTACTAATATTACATATTCCAAACCTCTCTGTTTTACCATTTACCTACCGGTCACGTCAGGATGTGCGGAACATCATCATCATCATTTATTTGTATAGCGCCACTAATTCCGCAGCGCTGTACAGAGAACTCGCTCACACCAGTCCCTGCCCCATTGGAGCTTACAGTCTAAAATCTCTAAGATACACACACATACACAGACAGAGAGAGAGAGACTAGGGTCAATTTGTTAGCAGCCAATTAAACTACTAATATGTTTTTGGAGTGTGGGAGGAAACCGGAGCACCCGGAGGAAACCCACGCAAACACGGGGAGAACATACAAACTCCACACATATAAGGCCATGGTCAGGAATTGAACTCATGACCCCAATGCTGTAAGGCAGAAGTGCTAACCACTGAGCCACCGTGCTGCCCATTCCTGGGAACATGATGTCTGAAATTCAGCACCCCACTTTCACTACACAAATATGCTCATCCTTTTCTCCTCCCAATGTTATGTTGCCTTAATCGTGGAGCAAGGCAGAAACGCTTCTAGTTCAGTCTGTTTGGTGCATTGGCTTAGTCAATCAAGTACGCTGCTGTTGTCCTACTAGCAGCTTCACTGTATGGACCTAGTTTTCTATTGCCATGTTCATTTATAATACAATTTTGTTTCTCCTAAGAGGTGAAAGTCCGCTCCTCATAGCTAGATGGTTCCCGCTCGATTTCTTACGGGGGCCACTGGTGAAAAGGTAAATGTCTCCCCCTTATCAAAACATGAATACACATCTCTAACATTCTATTTTACCTATAACATTCTTGTACATTGAGGTCATGTTGTAGAGTGACGAGTGTTCCGTTACTAAGTCACACATAAGGGCCCTTTCTCCGCAGAAGATATTCAAGTAGATCATTAATGGTTTAACCTGGAATGCTGTGCCCCAACTGTCTCTTAGATCTACGCAATGGGGATCCAAGTAAAAGTCACACAGACCATACCAATGTTTACAGAGACGTTGGCCTGCATATTCTGACCATAAAACAACAGTTAGAATACAATTGGCTGCAAAGGGTTACAGCTCATACTGTCTGTGCACCAGAAAAAAAAGAAAGAAACACAAGCGTCCTCTCCTAAATCCCGACTCAGCAAAAAGCGGCGAGATCTCACCTGGGGGTGAGGCGTCGGGAGCTGCTGGTTGTTTGGTTGAAACCGTCTTCCTCTTCCTCGCAGTGGTTGTTGAACAGGTCCGGCTCTGCTCCTTCACCAAAATCCTCAAACTGCTCCTCCTGGCCGGTGACTGTGATCACCGAAATGTCACACAGGGAAAGTTCCAGTCCCTCAGGCCTGAGAGTGAGAGGGGATGAAAGATGGCCACCAGATAGAGATACAGGGCACAATATAGATACATTAATGTTCTAGAGGGTGGTGAGTAAAACTGAACGGTCTTCTTTAAAGATACATGGATGAGAAGGGACTATGTAATTTAATATAACATCTAATTGTCTTAAGATTCCATTGTAAATACCACAAACTGCAGAAACCCACAGCAACCAATCACACTCTGCGTTGTTCAGCGGAGACTGACAAATTAAAGCCAATATCTGATTGGTTACTATAGGTCAGGCTTAGGCAACCCTTGGCTCTCCAGCACCGGTGGGACTACAAGTACCAGCATGCCTTGCCAGCCTCCCTCAGTGGTGGGACAAGTATTTGGAGTCTCACAAAAGCTAAAGAGCCACACAGTTTGCCTGCCTCTGCTTTAGGTGAAGGCACAAATATCACCCACTCCCGGAGTACTTACGTGGCCGGAGCACGCCCACGAGATCCTGCCCCATCGCCCTCGGTTTCAGGGTCTTCGTGGGCAGCCAGCCCTCCGGTATCCTCATCGGTAAACGTCTCACATTCGCTATAGGCGCTCTCTGAGCCTACGTAGGCGCTGTCCGTCACTTCTGTCACCTGTGGGGAGGGGAGGGAGACACGGCCATAATCTGTAACTGAACCCGAACGTAGAAGATCAATGCGTTAACCCTTGCCGCCCCCACTCGATTATCCTTTACTGGTCAGAGACCACAGACATCTAATGAATTAACCCCTTCCTTCTTGGACGTTTGCAAGTGAAGGAGTTAATGCTTTGTTGTGTACAGCTTCTGTGCAACAGGTCAGTGCTCACCATTAAAACCCCCGTGGAGTGTTTATATCTAACCGGAATAAACAGAATTGGGTTTATCATTAAAACATTTTGTGCCGCAGGGCCACTAATAGGTCACTCAGTGGGGTGACAGAGGAGCGAGGAAGGATAAGACTCCACTGTCCTTCCTGCCTCTATACGTTCTTCATACTCAGCGTAAACTTTATCAAACCAAAGTTCAGTATCCTGACACTATTTCCGTGCCGGCTAATGGCCTTATGCAGTGTATACGATGCAATCTAAGTTAACAGATGATTGCAGTAGACATCTGGTCTCAATGCGAGAACAAAGTTCAATATTCAGATAGACATTATTACCATGCCCGATAATGGTCCTATGCAATGTATACAATGCAAATGAATTCAGTGAAGCTCGACAGACGTCAAGCCTGAATGCAATGCACCCCCTCATTTTAGGTTAGGGTTCATTGCAGACACTTGGGGGTAAATGTATCAAGCTGAGAGTTTTCCGGCGGGTTTGAAAAGTGGAGATGTTGCCTATAGCAACCAATCAGATTCTAGGGCCTGGTTCATTAAGGATCTTAACTTGAGAAACTTCTTATTTCAGTCTCCTGGACAAAACCATGTTACAATGCAAGGGGTGCAAATTAGTATTCTGTAACATAAGTTAAATACTGACTGTTTTTTTATGTAGCACACAAATACTTGATAGCTTATTTGTACACTGAAATTTAAAATTGATATTTGTGTGCTACATGAAAAAACAGGCAGTATTTAACTTATGTGCAAAACAGAATACTAATTTGCACCCCTTGCATTGTAACATGGTTTTGTCCAGGAGACTGAAATAAGAAGTTTCTCAAGTTAAGATCCTTAATGAATCAGGCCCCTAGTTATCATTTTGTAGAATGTACTAAATAAATGATAGCTAGAATCTGATTGGTTTTTCAAACCCGCCAGAAATCTCTCAGATTGATAAATTTACCCCTGGACTCATTGACCAAACAAAAAAAAAAATCAATATCCAATCATAATACAATAAGAAAAAAAACAAACAACAAAAACTTATTAAAAAAAAAAAAGCAAGAAAAAAACAAAACAAAAAAAACCCCAACAACTTATTAACCCACGAGTATAACTGGTAGCAATGTAATAAGGTACCACCTGCAAAGGGCTCTGCATTAAAGTGTACCCCTCGCTCTCACACGGTGGGGGCAGCTGATCAGTCTTAGTAAATAGACATCGGTTCGGTTCCTAAAGCGGCTGCCTGCACCTTGTGTATGCAACTGGTCCAGTAACAGATGGGAGTGTAAGATAGTACAGATAATCTTTGCATTAAAGGTATATCTTCGTTAAATTGTATACAGAGACAGGAATAAGGAGGTTATGCTAATCTTTGGGCAATTATTTTGTTTATTTTTTTGTTCCAGAGACTGATCCCTGCTAAGAGTCCTAGTTTATTAATGGTCCCTTGTAATAAACAGAACACAGAAGTCCATCCAGTGCAGTATTTATATAAGTGGTTGTATGCAAACAGCTGATCTTAGCACACTGTGGTACATCCACTCTGATCTCCCAACGCTAAAACATTTCATCTGAGTGCAACAAGATCCTCACAAATTAAAAGGCTTATTGCAGAGCAGTAGATACAATAATACAGACAGTACAGCTCTCTGCTAGTGTATTTACAGGACAATTCGCTGCACAGTAATGGAATCTTCAGGTAAAGATGCAAATCCTCAGCCGATCTCTGCAGCCTGTCACCTATACATATCTCTAGCACATACAAAGACCACTATAGACACCTGGATTATTGTAGGTCACAGCAAGAATATATATACACGTCGGCAGCAATATTTGCATATTAAAAAACAAAAATGACAACACTAACATATGTGAAATAAAGAATACAAAATACAACAACACCAGAAATAGCATGTACTGCACCGGCTGTAGATAAAACAATACAACAAGTTTGTGTATATGACTTGTGCTAGGTACACATACACACTGCAACAGCTGAGTATACAAAACACAAGACAGGTGTCCTGACACCGACTCACCTGTAATGCCATCCTCACAGGGCCGTCTCCCTGCCCTCCTTCCACCAGCATTGCATCCCCTGGCAGCACTGGATTGCCCACTTAGGTCAGTAGTGGTAAGGAAACAGCACGAGACTTGAAGTGGGAGGAGGACGTGGGGGGGAGAAAGTCCAGGAAGCAGAAGAACGGAATAGAAAGGCTTTTTTGTTTCTGACCTTGTAACCTGGAGCAGCGTCTGTGAGCTGGGAGGGAGGGGACAAACCTGTCCCAAGTCACGTGGAGCCAGGTACACTCCTCCAGCACAGATCTCTGCCTGTGTGACATCAGCAGGTGCCCTGGTCACCCAGCACAGCTGAACAGACCGTAACAGGTAACGTACCTGGGATCAAACACTCTCTAAGAATTCTACTCCGCTGCCCCCCTCAAACCTAAGTGTGAGAACAGCAACAGTCGGATCTGGAAAGTTTCAGGGATTGGAATTAGCTTCAGGGCACCCAGGAAACAGAATGTAATGAGCACTTACCTTACCGTCCTTTAAACCTAGAGCTAAAGATGGTGGAAGGCAGAGGAGCCGTCTGTATAGGTGCTTAATGCAAGTACGGTGATAGCAAAAAGCTGCCAGAAGTCACAACAAGCCAAACTCCTATGTCTCCCCGCACTGTGTTTAGGTTATACCACTACTGGCTTAGAGGAAACGAGATCTGGAACACAAGTGGCTCCCACACAAACAGGGGCTTTTATGTTCGCTGTAATAGGTACATGTGTGAGATCTATTATCTGGAGACTTGTTATTCAGGAACGTCAGAAAACCACAAAGAAAGAAGAAAAGAAAAAAGAAAAAGAAGTAAATCATGGCTGTAGCTAGGTGAGAATGTCACACACAGGGGCTGGCTATGCTGGGAGCAGGGGGGCATCCGACCCCCAATACGGTCCTGTAGTTGGGTTGGGGCACTGGGCTACCTGCATTTTTAGCCTTTAAAATGTTTCTAATAGGCTGCCGGGCAGAGTCTCGCCCCCATCGACTAAAATTTGCCAGCCAGCCTCTGGTCTCCTGTAGACACTATGAGGAGCGCTGCTAAACAATTTAATGAAGAGGTGGAATGCCAGATGCAAGTTAAGGACGTCCCTTTGAGGCAAGTTTTATTTGGAGTTACGCGGATCATGAAATATGTTACCAGGCGTAAATTTTGCACCTCCATAAACGAGGTGCAAATTTTGGAGCCGACGATGGCTGTAATCGAACAGTTATTCATATATTGACTACATATTACACATCAGTCCCTGCCCCAGTGGGGCTTACAATCTATTTTCCTTACCATAGGGCACCACACAGTAGGGTTAATTTACTCAGAAGCCACTTAACCTTCTAGTAGGTCTCTGAAGTGTGGGAGGAAACCGGAGCACCCGGAGGAAACCCACGCAAACACGGGTAGAACATACAAACTCCACACAGATAGGACCCTGGTCTGAATTGAACCCATGACCCCAGCGCTGTGCTCCAGCAATGCTAACCACTGCTAATAATATAGTCAAAAGCTTCCCACAAGTTATTATCAAACTTTATTCTAGGTGACCCTTAAACTCACTGGGATGGATTTACTCTCCAAGTGCAAATGTCCAGTATCCCATAGCAACCAATCAGCTACAAGCTTTCATCATCCCAGTACAAGTCATGGAATAAAAGCAAGCATCTGATTGGTTGATATAGGTCACTGCACGCCACTGTCTGCAGGATGTGTTATTACAGCATATATGTGAAAATATATATACACATGCTTAAAAAAGGCTTCAGACTCCAACGCTTCCCCATAATTAGTGACAACAAAACTACCATATGTGGGTGTCTTACAAAACAAGTAATGACTTGTCTCTTCATAAAAAAAGAGAAGGGACTTTTGAAATGGGAGTTTCCACTTTCAGATTACTTGTAATGAGAACCTGGTCACCAAACCCTGCAATATTTACTTAATTATAAAATAATTTGCCAGGGAGAAATACATTGAGTGCCCTCTAGTATGTCCTGAGTACATCATATACACTCGTGGGCTGGTTGCAATGGTGGCTCTGAGTTGTGTCTTACTCAAGGGCACCCATAATGTGCAACTTTGCCCGAATGACATACACACAGCCGGAAGTCAAAAATATAAAGCATTGCTTTAAATAAACGTTGCAGGAGTGCGTGCACAAACTAATAACTTCAAAGTCGCGTGGAGGTGGAAATTGACTATTAACTTGTCTTTCTTCTCCCCAAAGCTATAGTTGGAAAGGTCACATTTTTTCCCCTATCTTCCTGTCATTTGCACAGAACGCTGCTTACATTAGGGTAGAGGTGCCGTGTAGTTCAATAAAATAATCTCTTTTTGTGAAAAAATATATTGCAATGGTTTTTAATACAGCGTTGTCTATTTTATCAACGTCATAGATATATCCAAGATCTAAGTGAGGTTTGCAATCTGCTTTCCTCTTCTTTGGAGGGAGCGTTTTAGGTGTACATAGCAGAGTATTGCAGCTAGGAGGAACTAACATTTGTTTACAGGTATCTTCTAATCTCCACTGGAGTTCTCAGGAATAATTTGACTTCAATTCCTGCTAGTTCTGCATTTTATCATACACAGCTTAAAGGGGTTAACCAGTTGTTGGCTGTAATTCAGGTCTACTCATTCTCAGAAAACACCTTTTCCCACGATCAGACATACAGGCGATGTATGTAGAACCTGTTTGACCTCCCCCCAGCAACTTTCACCATTACATAACAGGTTGAGTCATTTGAGGAATTCCATTTTGGAACAGTAGAGGGCAGCAAAGGCAATGTGTACATCAGCCAGGTGACAGACAGAAAATCAGGATATAACAACACTGGCAGAGAAGTGAGAGTGGGGGGCATGGATGAGCGTAGTGTTGGGGTAGGGGGTCAGTGATGAGCGTAGTGTTGGGGTAGGGGGGGGGTCAGTGATGAGCGTAGTGTTGGGGTAGGGGGGGTCAGTGATGAGCGTAGTTTCGGGGTAGGGGGGGTCAGTGATGAGCGTAGTTTCAGGGTAGGGGGTCAGTGATGAGCGTAGTTTCAGGGTAGGGGGTCAGTGATGAGCGTAGTGTTGGGGTAGGGGGGTCAGTGATGAGCGTAGTTTTGGGGTAGGAGGTCAGTGATGAGCGTAGTGTTGGGGTGGGGGGGGGGGTCAGTGATGAGCGTAGTGTTGGGGTAGGGGGGGTCAGTGATGAGCGTAGTGTTGGGGTAGGGGGGGGTCAGTGATGAGCGTAGTGTTGGGGTAGGGGGGGTCAGTGATGAGCGTAGTTTCAGGGTAGGGGGTCAGTGATGAGCGTAGTTTCAGGGTAGGGGGTCAGTGATGAGCGTAGTTTCAGGGTAGGGGGTCAGTGATGAGCGTAGTTTCAGGGTAGGGGGTCAGTGATGAGCGTAGTTTCAGGGTAGGGGGTCAGTGATGAGCGTAGTTTCAGGGTAGGGGGTCAGTGATGAGCGTAGTTTCAGGGTAGGGGGTCAGTGATGAGCGTAGTTTCAGGGTAGGGTGTCAGTGATGAGCGTAGTTTCAGGGTAGGGGGTCAGTGATGAGCGTAGTTTCAGGGTAGGGGGTCAGTGATGAGCGTAGTTTCAGGGTAGGGGGTCAGTGATGAGCGTAGTTTCAGGGTAGGGGGTCAGTGATGAGCGTAGTTTCAGGGTAGGGGGTCAGTGATGAGCGTAGTGTTGGGGTAGGGGGTCCGTGATGAGCGTAGTGTTGGGGTAGGGGGTCCGTGATGAGCGTAGTGTTGGGGTAGGGGGTCCGTGATGAGCGTAGTGTTGGGGTAGGGGGTCCGTGATGAGCGTAGTGTTGGGGTAGGGGGTCCGTGATGAGCGTAGTGTTGGGGTAGGGGGTCCGTGATGAGCGTAGTGTTGGGGTAGGGGGTCCGTGATGAGCGTAGTGTTGGGGTAGGGGGTCAGTGATGAGCGTAGTGTTGGGGTAGGGGGTCAGTGATGAGCGTAGTGTTGGGGTAGGGGGTCAGTGATGAGCGTAGTGTTGGGGTAGGGGGTCAGTGATGAGCGTAGTGTTGGGGTAGGGGGGTCAGTGATGAGCGTAGTGTTGGGGTAGGGGGGTCAGTGATGAGCGTAGTGTTGGGGTAGGGGGTCCGTGATGAGCGTAGTGTTGGGGTAGGGGGTCCGTGATGAGCGTAGTGTTGGGGTAGGGGGTCAGTGATGAGCGTAGTGTTGGGGTAGGGGTCAGTGATGAGAGAAGTGATGAAGAATAGGCCAGTGATGAGAGAAGTGATGAAGAATAGGCCAGTGATGAGAGAGCTGGCAGCAGGTGACAAGGAATGTGGTGAAATGAATAACATTGAATTGAGTGTGGGAAACTCTTAGTGCAGAGACAAATGGGAAACAAGGCAGGTGAGGGCACAGCCCAGTCACAGGGAGAGAGAGACCAGCTATGTGGGGGGAAAAGACCAGTGAAATAAACAGTGTGTGCACAAGTGGAAGAGAGGGCTAAGTTCAGCAGTGTTGTCAGCACTGGATATGATTATATATTTATATGATCCATAACAGTCCTCCTAATAATACCCAGTCCACCGCTTGGGCTGCATTACATGTGATCGTGGTATACATTGAATAATCACAGGTATTAATGACACAGATAATGCCCAGTAGCTGCAGTAACCTCTTCCATTGCTCTCCACAGAAGCTCATTTTTCAGCACTGCGAGCCGGGTTAATGAATTAAATCCCCAGTAGGACTCACCTCAAATGCTGCCAGGTCATCAAAATCCACCGAACAGGTCGGTTCCTCCTCAGAGGGGTATCCCATATCATACAGCTGCATGTCCAGATCTACAGGGGGAGCAGAGGCACAAAGGGGTCAGGGGGCTTCATGTATCAAGATACTTTTCTGTTTACTGTATCTCTTTTTTTGTACGTTTTATTTATGAATAGGTCAAAAATGTACAACAAAATCTTTAAACTACAAACGACTCATAACTTTCATTTCGATACTTAAAATGGGGTGGTACTTCATATATTGGCATATGTTAACAAATGTAGTGTCTGCTACATACACTGGTGACAGCCATGTTGTGGGTGGTACCAATACTCAAGTGAGTACAGTTCGTCCATTCAGTAGGAAGCAGGTACCTCAGTGATGCATGAATATTGGTTCATTAGACAACATGGCTGCCTCATCTGTGCTTCAGTGATGTCACTTTTACCTAGTGAGTGTATATAGGCTGCACTGGGAAAGGGTAAAATATAACTGTTTTACTAACATAAAGAGACACGCTTAGCTGTATCCTCAACAAAATGGCTGCCTCCAATGTGTATCTAAGCTACAGGTGCCCTTTTACAGGCATGTCTCTTTAGGTTATAATAACCACCATATTTTACCTCAACATTCTGCCTTTAGACGATTACATTTCATGTTATACAGCAGATTGTGCAATGCAGTGGTCAGACTGCAGCATTTGCATGGAGTCTAATGGTACTTATCTGCAAATGTTTAAGGATCAAGCAGACATAACTGCGATGACAAGATAGGTTAGAGAACTAGCACTGCCAGAACTACAGCTCTTAATAACCTGCATTTCCCACTATCCTCCTAAATCCAGAGTTGAATGACAATTGTGGGCCTTGCAATCCAACATTCCTGTACACGGGACATACATCCATCCGGAAAGAAGCCCTCACTTCCCTCCACATAGACATTACAAAACAATTCTCATCAGTGTCTATACAGCTAAACAGAACTACAGCTCCCAGCATGCCGTGCCACACAGGGCAGGGCACAGGATTTGAAATCCTACATGCATGCTGTAGGTTGTTTACCCTGTGCCATTTAAAGGAATTTAACCTTAAAAACGTTTTTAATTATGTCCAGCAGAGGGATGCATAAGCAAGGCATCATTTTCTGTCAATACCATATACAGGCTACAAGCAAACTTAGAGAATTTAGGATATAAGTGCTCTGGAGCAGAGTCCTCTCTCCTCATGTTCTCCTTCTACGACTCAATCACCCTCTGTACCTCTAGGCTGCTTCCCCAGCCATGTATTCGCAAGCCCAGGCCTGCTTCCCCTCAGACATGACCTTCACTCTTGCCCGTAAATAACCTAATCTGCATTATCAATTCATCTGTGTATAATCTGTTTATTAGTAGATGTCTGGTCTATGTATAATTATGTTTAGTTTAATAATGTATTATGCAACGTATTAGGGATCGTTGCAGGCCGTGTATTGCATGCAACTGTTAATTCATGTACGGCGATGCACACTTCTTGCGGTGCGTTATAAATAAAATAAAAATGATAATATTTAAATAATGATTATTATTAATAATAATAATAATAATAATAAGTTATATTTTCAGTCCTCTGGACCGAGGCTTGACCCCAGTATCATAGAAACCATGTGATTTGCCACCAGATGTGGGGATTATGTGACACAACCAAATGAGCCAATTTAGTAATACCTGCATAGTAAACACTTATAAGTCTATAATAAGCATATTATTATACATTTACCTCTAAATATGTCCGTAGACAATAAAAAAAGACAATAGAAACTACTTTTAAAGTGACAAAAAGCCTTAAATCGCTTTATCAGTGATCATTAGGATGGTGAGAAATCACTACCATGTGATGATCGCGATATTAGAGTGTACTCATCATCTATACACAGTCATACTGCAGGCTGAACCAATATTCAGATGATCAATTCCCTAGGAACAAGTGGCACCACGGAGGCACGAGGCACCTAATGCCTCAGTGACTAACTGGTTCTCGCTGAATTCATAGGCTGCACCAAATACTGTGTGTAAACAAATTGCCAACAAAACATATGCATAGTGTGAGAAAACAAAGTCTGTATAGTACTACGAAGGAGTTAAAAAAAAATGAAATGTAACCTAAAACTAATTATTTAATTTGTCAGTGGAAAACAAAGAAACAAAGACGTCTAAACTACTATTCCTCCTTCCACACAGACACACACCCCTATAAGCTCAGCATACAGAGATTTCTGGCTTCCAATCTATTCTCCAAATAACACCAGACAGAGCGGAATGGAGAAAGGATAAAGATTTCCTGTGGATAATGCCCAAATATATTCCATGCCTCACTATTTCTCTCACCGCCATTAAACCTGCTGATGCCAGGGGGAAGATTGCCAGATTGTGTGACAATATTTTGTAGGACTCCGTGCTGTGCATTTCAAACTCCAAACTTGCTATTCCCGTTTGTGAGAGGGATGGACAGGATTCAGTAACACGCAGGATTTGTTGTAGATGGGGAACAGGACAGATCTACCTAAAGTTTCCAAAACCTGGTGCCAGCAATAATATTTTGTAATATACGGTCTCCAGGACTCCTAATTCCTGGTATAGGAAAACTATAAAAAAGAGAATGTGGTAAATTTTCCCAGGTAGGAGCAGGGCGTTCTTTGGATAGATTGCCAAGCCTCGTATACAGGTGCCATTCAACTCTGTTCCAGGGTAGTGAAATTGATGCCATTTTTTTCACTTAAAAAAAGTCCCTGAAAGGATTTAAACCATACTTGCCAACTCTCCCGGAATGCCCGGGAGACTCCAGAATTCCTGGCAAATTCTCCTGCATCTGCTCACTTCCCAGTGAAGTGGGCACATTTCAAGCCTCCATGATGCGATTCTCCAGAAATCGCATCATTTTGGCCCGTCCCCCGTGTTAAAATGACGTGTTTGCATCATTACGGGGTCAAAATGACGCGATTCGCGGACCCCCGCCCCCTCACGCCCACCTCTACTCCGAGACTCCCGGAGGCCAGTCTTTAAAGGTTGGCAACTATGATTTAAACAGAATTTACCTCAAGAATTTTAATATCTAATACTGGCACTCCTCTGTAACAGTGTTTAGTCTCTAAATGACCCCAAATCGCGTCATCACGTTCCCAGCACTTGCTCCTTGAACCCGTCCTCCAGGGTCTCCCGGAACGAAGGTACAAAAACTAGACTAAGTATGATTTACGGACAATTACTACGTATCCAAATGTTCTACACAAATCCATGTTTATTACTGTACATGTTATGTTACTAACTCAAGTTAGTTACAGTATTACACATGCAAAATGGCAAAAAAAAAAAAAGTTATACAAGTTATTAAAAGAAGCTATGAGGGATCTATAAAATGCATCTATCTGGAGTGTAAAGGGGTTGTCCACTTTTAGATTGCTAATTTATTAGTTTGTGAATGTCCTATTGCAACATTACTAAATACTTGTTTATCAACTATGTTTTTCTATAAAGAGAGGTGTATTTTACAGCAATATATCCGCTGTGATTGGCATCACAGACAGAGGCTGCTGGGATTACCCAGACTTCATCACAATAAAGTTGTCCTTAGACTCTTTCAGGATTTTGCCACCTGTTTTACATATGCGACATTTAATATTTTTGTTCAGTTTCTGATGGCGCACATGAGAACAAAAGCAGATTAGGTTTAGGTCAGCGCGCGATACTGAAAAATGAAATTCCCTCTTTATCACAGAGCAAAATGTCATCGCCAACAACGCAGCCATTTTATGACAAAGCAGATGACACATTATCCTGCCGGCTGGTCCTTCTGAAACATATAATATACTCGCTAATTAATATCTCTGCGGCTGGCATTTGAATACAGAAGGTTCACTGTTCACGTTTAATAAATCCAGGGACATTGAAAACACTTTAAGTGCACCTGTCACCGACAGCTAGCGTAAGCAGCCATTTTGTGGTCTGAACCAATATTCAGCCTAACAATTCAATAGGAACGGATGACATCCCTTAGGCATGAGGTGATGCCACCAATTCCTAGCCAACCAAATAGCTGCTTCTTGTAGACATCTGTAACAAAATGGCTGCCTGCACTGTGCGTAATGCTTTAAAGGACTAGATTGACTAGACTTGTGGAAAAATAGTTATGCAAGTTCACATAATTTTCTTTAGAAATCCCCCAAACATAGGAATTTTACAGATAATTCACTATAGAAACAAATGATGCAATCTATGCTAATATCAACCACTTCCTTTTCTGTGTAACTTTTCACATGCAAATTTAGAGCACTAATGGATTACTGGCTAACCTTGTGTATTTACAGGGAAATAAGTTCAAAGCCAGGGACAAGCAAATATCTTTGTCCACAGAATGATTTTAGCATGGAAATTACATATATATGCCTATCATTGTAATGAAGTGTGGAACAACAAATAGTTCTGCAAAATCTAATTATCTTGTTGTTCTGGTGTCTAACCGCACACTTTTTCCATGTGTGCTTAAATTAATATAGCCTGTGTACAATGGTTGAATATCAAGACTCAATTACATATATTCAGACTGTCACATATCTCCGGACTCTCCTATTTCCTGACAATCGCCACTTTTGTCCCGATGTTCGGAATGTAGGGACTAATGTCCTGTTTACCGCTGAACATATGCCATATACACCAGTCACTGGTTCATGTGGCAAAGAATAGGTTAATTGAGGGGAGGGTAAGGGAGTAAGTGGCGGCCTAGCGAGAACCACCCGGGGGTGTGAGCCACACACCCAACGAGACGTGGCCACGCTCCCCTCAGTCGTAAATGAAAGGCCTAAAAGTTAGGAAGTGTACAATCATAAAACCTTCACCTACACATAGTGGAGGCGGCCATTTTGCGAGCTCAACCAATATTTTTGAGTATGTAGCCCAGTGTTGGCTAACCTGTGACACTCCAGGTGTTGTGAAACTACAAGTCCCAGCATGCTTTGCCAGCTATCAACTACTGGCAAAGCATGCTGGGGCTTGTAGTTTCACAACACCTGGAGTGTGACAGGTTAGCCGTTACTGATGTAGCCTATTAATTCACTAGAAACCGGTGCCTCAGAAATATTAGTTGGGTCCTATGAATATTAAGCCAATGACTTGTAGTGAATTGTTAGGCTACATTCACGTGAAACCATAAAATGGTTGCAGTTATAACTCTTCCCACACAGCATTTGATCAACAAAAGTATATATATATAATATTGGTAAGATATTGCAAGAGTATGTACGCCACAACCATGTTTTATAGTACCAAACAACTTTGTTTTGTCCGATTTGGTTTTCTAAACTTCATAAAAATCACGATCAGCAATGCAAGGATATAGGGCAAATTTGGAAGTGTGCGCACTCACAACTAGCAGCGTAGGCCGACATCTGTAGAGTGTGCAGAGTCACAATCTTGTCAGCAGATGGTTATGAGAGGTGCAGATCTCCGTTCTGATGGTAAATCGAGTAAGAGACGCTCCATTGTGTCTGTTCGTCCTCCCTTTAGAATGTAAGCTCTTATGAGCAGGGCCCTCTTTCCTCCAGTCTCTATACCTATCCTTCTGCTCCAACTTCACCCCACTAGCTATGCTGGGAGAGCTTGGAGTCTCGGTATTATTTGATTGTTGTTTTATACCTTTTTACCCTATATGCTCTACTGTTTGTGCTCTGCACGGTGCTGTTGAAATCTTGTGGCGCCTTACAAATAAAGGATAATAATACACACACATACATACACATTAACGTCTGCCTTCACTTTAACACTCGCTCTCTGTACACTGACAATGTCCAGAAAGGCAATTGGAATGTCTTGTGCATTACAGAATAAAACAAGTTCATGACTAGAAAAATGGGTGCTGGATCCAACCAATAGGAAGCTGCAATTCTGATCAGTACGATAGGTTTATAGGAATCCTGAAGCCAGACAGTTTCTGTGGACAATTCATAGCAGAGTATGTGATGGAAAACATAACCCAGAATGTGTCACCAGAAGGAAATGACATCAAAGTATAACACACCACAACTCACCTTCATTCTGGATTTCAGAGATGCCCCGGTAGAAGTCACGGAAGTTGATAACACCCAGGCCGGCTGGATCCAGATAACCAGTAAGGTATTTTACCTGTGAGGGAATACAACACAGCATTAACTCCGGGAGCGCTTAACCTAAAATATAATGGTAGGTTAATTGTCTGCTGACAAAAATTGACTCTAGTGTGTGTGTTTGTGGGAGTTTACATAGGCAAACCGGAGGGGGGGGGGGGTTCCTAGTGCCTGGAAACCCCCCTCCAAGCCTGGGGCACTGTATAATTGAGGTGGCTGGACCCTGCTCCCGCTTCACACAGCTCTGCTTGAAAAGGGAGAGCAGTGTGCACCTAACAGTAGTTCAGGCAGCATTGCCCATGTATATTATAGGGATAGGAAGAGTTGGAGAGCAGCCAAGTACTGTCTAATATTATAGCCACGCCCCCACGCATGCTGGTCACGCCCACTGGCGGCGTGGTGTGAAAACCCCCCCTCTACAAATCCTGCGTTTGCCCCTGGTTTAGATGGTAAGCTCCAATGGGGCAGTGACTGAGGTGAATGATTACATATTCTCTGTAAATCTCTTCATAATATGGTGTTATATGAACAATAATAAATAATATAATTCATAAACCTGGCTGTGAAAAATCTGTAGTAAATTGATCATAATGGGCACATGTGCATCAAAATGTAACAGCGTGCCAGCATTAACTGGCCATTCTGATGTTCTACTGATTACTCATAAGGTAACAGAAAAAAATATTTTGTTATTCCCGAACCTGCAGAACATTGGGTTCACCCTTCACCCCATCAGAGACTTGGGGCTAGATTTACTAAGCTACTGGTTTGAAAAAGTAGGGATGTTGCCTATAGCAACCAATCAGATTCTAGCTTTCATTTATTTAGTACCTTCTACAAAATGAAAGCTAGAATCTGATTGGTTGCTATAGGCAACATCCCCACTTTTTCAAAGCCGCAGCTTAGTAAATCTAGCCCTTGATGACTACTGCAAAAATATGTCCTCTCTTATACATGCAGCCCCTCTCACTAGGAGCCATTAAAGAGAGGAAAGCATAAAAAAATGAGTAACTTTGTACCTGGACAAAACCATGTTGCATTGGAGGGGGAGGTAAATTTAAAATGTGAGGACAGATTTATAGTTGGGATAGGGGATGCCCTAGATCAACTTTAAGTTTCAGTGTAAAAATAAAGCTATCAAGTATTTGTGTGCTAGATGACAAAACAGCAAGAATTTAACTTATGTGCAAAATAATAAACTAATTTGCACCCCTTGCATTGTAACATGGCTTGTCCCAGAGAACATTTACTCCTTTTTAGGCATGACTTCCCTTCATGACTCAGGGCTTATATGTTTATTATACCTGAAGTTACCTAATTCTCCATAAAGAACATTCACCTGTTACAAGATAAGACAAGCAGAGTATCATAACCATTATCAATTCAGCTATTAATAATGCTGAAAGCAGAAGTTGAATTGTGAAGGGCCTTAGCCCTTACACCTTGGGGATTGCAACATAATGAATTCCCTATAACAGGTTCAGGTGTAGCTCTGTGGCTGGTGTGGAACTACAACTTCCAGCATGCCTTGTGTTTCCTACCCGTGCCCTGTAGACTCAAAAGGCCTCAACCTGATTTGAGTATAAAGAAAGTTAATCTATAACTCACTGATGCAAATAAATCTACAGTACTGAAAAAAATAAATGTATTTAAAAACTTCTGTTATCAACCTATAAGATCTCCGTTAACCTTTACTCAGCCTAATCCAGACTAAACAATGTCCATTATTGCTGACCCAGAGCAACCTGCACAGCAAGACTCCTGAAGTTTCCTTACAGCTTTCAAAGACAATCCTCCCCCCAGGAAGATCAACTCCCTGTCACTCCCACCACCCCCCTTTCCTGGCTCTGCCAGCCATTCCTTCCACCCCACTGCACATATTAACCCCAAGCTTCCCATAAGAACGGAAGCAAAGATATAATTAAGATGTAACTTTTTACACTCCCATGTAATGAGCTTGCACAGGCTCACACCCACCCACACACACAGCCTGTGAACATGTCTGCAATGACGTCACTCCTAGCATAACATCAAAGCACTACTACAATGATTGTCACCTTATGGAAAAATATTAACTATATACCCAAAACTCAGTATACACATGGATTGGTCGTTCTGCCATGATGTTTGTGCTGGATGCCTTGCACCTTAGTGATGTCACTGGCTCCTAGCCAATCAAAAGCCTGCATTCTCCTAAAATATTCCTCCAACCCATAATATGTTGTGTAGGTGACAGGTGAACGCAGACATTGTACATCAGTCATGGCCTTAGCACTACATTCTGTGAATATTGATTCAACCTGCAAAATGCTTTTTTTTCCCAATACAATAGGTGCCTTTTAAAAGGACAACTAACTCCCAAATTTGAAGTTTTCAGATATGACCCATGAAGGCAGAATAAATTGTTCAGGGTTACCCTGACTTGTCATTACAGCTCTGCTAAAAAGCTAAATTATTACCTCCATTACTGACAATTGAAGCTTCTCCCACATCTAAAAGGACAGTGTCCTGATGGGATCTATACAGGTCAAAAAGTTAATTCTGCAATCACTCAAACTCAGGGGCACCTCCCACTTAACATGGCAGCCTGTGAGTAGAGAGCGAGCGAGCAGAGAGAGAGCATAGAACAAGCGAGAGAGCAGAGAGAGCTCGCAAGAGAGAGAGAGAGAGCAGAGAGAGCGCATAAGAGAGAGAGAGAGCGTGCGAGAGAGAGAGAGAAAGCAGAGAGAGCGCACGAGAGAGAGAAAGCAGAGAGAGCGCACGAGAGAGAGAAAGCAGAGAGAGCGCGCAAGAGAGAGAGAGCAGAGAGAGCGCGCGAGAGAGAGAGCGCGCAAGAGAGAGAGAGCAGAGAGAGCGCGCAGAGAGCGCGCAAGAGAGCAGAGAGCGTGCAAAAGAGCGAGAGCAGAGAGAGCGAGAGCAGAGAGCGCGCAAGAGAGAGCAGAGAGAGCGCGCAAGAGAGAGAGAGCAGAGAGAGCGCGCGAGAGAGAGAGCAGAGAGCGCGCGCAAGAGAGAGAGCAGAGAGCGCGCGCAAGAGAGAGAGAGCAGAGAGCGCGCGCAAGAGAGAGAGAGCAGAGAGCGCGCGCAAGAGAGAGAGAGCAGAGAGCGCGCAAGAGAGAGCAGAGAGCGCGCAAGAGAGAGAGAGCAGAGAGCGCGCAAGAGAGAGAGAGCAGAGAGCGCGCAAGAGAGAGAGAGCAGAGAGCGCGCAAGAGAGAGAGAGCAGAGAGCGCGCAAGAGAGAGAGAGCAGAGAGCGCGCAAGAGAGAGAGCAGAGAGCGCGCAAGAGAGAGAGCAGAGAGCGCGCAAGAGAGAGAGCAGAGAGCGCGCAAGAGAGAGCAGAGAGCGCGCAAGAGAGAGCAGAGAGCGCGACAGTGAGAGAGAGAGCGCATGGTGGACATATTTAGTATAAACACTCCAGTTATTTCATGCATATTACTCAGCTCAGTAACACAAATCTGTTGCTATACGTCAAGTACTGGCTTTACTCGTTCTTTAAAACATGTCTGTCTGTAGTGAATATGGGTTTATCGTTAGACAGGATAATGGTGGAACAGGAAAATTCACAGTGCAAACAGACGAAATATCAAGCCTGTCGCAGCTATAAGGAAATTAGTGATGTATTGATGAGTCAAGCGCTTTGTCATTGACCTAGTCCTGTCAGGGATACGTGCATTAAAAATCAGTGTCTTTATCCCACACAGCGCTGCAGCCTAGCAACACAGTCAGCAAGAGACGGGGCTCTGGTAACCAGCTAGATGTGAGCACCTCCTGTGTGATAGCAGCTTGTCTGCTCCTTATCAGGTCACCGCTATCTAGCATAGAAATCTCAGGTGAAACGCGCTGTGTCTTAACATCTGAACTGCGCTAACACACAGTCTTTGGCTTCTTTTACAAGTAACAGAATGTATTACAAACTCAATCAGAACCCCTCATATGCACCAAATTACCGGACAGTAAAATGAAATAAAATAGAAATAAAAGAGAGAGAGAGAGAGAGAGAAAAATCTGAATTTTACAATAATAGTATTATTAATTGTTATAAAAAATGTTTCCATATTTTATTTCATTATTAAGAATAGAGTTATTTAGCACTTCACATCAATTTAGTAAAGTCGTGTTCTGAATTTTTTTTTTCTAAGATAAAAGAAAGATGAGAAAGTAATAAGAATTGTGTATTAAGATTGCAGATATCACAATCACTAAGAGTGCTGTAATTTATCACAGAATGTGTCAGGAATCAGGATTAATGCCATATGATAAACCGTATAATTAGGTATATATATATTCCCTGGCAGTTTCTTAATTTCTAAGGTCATATAGAATATATAGGAATTAAAAAGTAATACAATATCTTTCTTATGCCTTCCAAGGATGTGGCACCACTTGTCCTAGATGGTCTATAGGGAGCATTTATAAAACACGAAAGCAGTGTTAGAACAGTGACTGTAGACTGTGATCGGTTGCCAGGGGATACAGCACATTGTCCCACTCCACCAGGAGAAGCAGTGAGTCTGTGCAGATCTATAACAGCTGTACGGTACATTTTTCCCCAGACATGGTGACAACCGCAATGGAATTCAGATGCAGAAACGTTTGGTTACCAGACTCTGTGCATGTGTGTCTAGCACAAAGAAATGTTATTACTAGAAAATGAGGAAGTATAAACATAGCACATTACCCAGCTGACTATGTAAGACCAGCATGTAAAATGTGGAGAGTCATTGGCTTTTCCCGTACAGTCATTCTTATTTATTTATTGACAGTTATTTATATACTGTGTAGATAGTGCTTAATTTGCAGATAAGGAAGGAAGTAGCACTCAAAAACTAATTGCCTATGTCTAGGACCGGTGCAAGGAGCACCGGCGGCGCCCTTGCCCGTAGATGAAGCATGCACTGAGAAGCCTCTATGGCACTCTATACCGCATGCGCAGAAATGGCTTCACTGAGCATGTGCCGCTACCCCCATACCGCCAGCGATTGTTCCAATACCTGTTGTTGTCCACAGAGCAGGGACTCGGTATATAAATTAGTACAATGCCCACGTCATATAGGCAGCTGGTGGGGTGCCCTCCTAGAGCTCTTACCAAGTTTACCATATTCCACCGGCCCTGCCTATACTGGAGGTAAAAATACAAATGTAAACATTAAAGACTAATGGGCTAAAAAACATATTATTTTGGATGCAAGTGACGTCATGCCTTACTTATACACTTAGTGTCACTCTGTACCTGTTAGCGGATCACTATGACCATAAGACCAGCAATGGCTGTAAGTGAAATGTTCTACAATACGGACTCTTGAGTCAACTGTTCCTCCAATATCACCAAAGGTTCATGAGTCAAGTACGTTTGGGGGGGGCAGGTTCATGCTGTATAGGGGAAGCGTTTAGTGGAACATATGGGTGGGCTTGTTATGTCATTTGATTATACAAGTGAAGGATCTTGGAAGAAAATGGTTACTATATGGCAATAGGATATAGATCACGTTTTTGTTATCTCAGTGTACCTCAAATGGGTGAAGCTTCTCACTTTAGCCTTAGCCCAGTTAGACGTACAGTGCTACTGCTCTGTGTTTGTTCCCTTCAGGATAACCCCGGCCTTTCAAGCACCTATAAATTGATTGAGCAACTTCCACTTCTGTATTGTTTGTTTGAGAGGCATCCTTTGGTGTTAGTAGCTGCTGGGTAGTGCTGGCACCATATTGCCATTTGGAGGAGTTTGGGGTACCTCTTGGTAAGTTAGCTCTTAATTTAAAAACATATGTATGGCCCAAAAATAGGGACTCCCATTGTTTAGAGTTAGGACCACCCTATTAGTAGAAGCGCCGTGAAGTGGCGGGTGGCTTATCAGAGATTTGCAAATGTGTGCAACTGAGATTTCTGCATTTTTATGTACAAACAGAAATAGCAGCTCCTTTGCTGGTTATAGCAGTGTGCTGGGGGATTTTCTTTAGAACACCCTGTGGAACTTCCCAATGCAGCTGTGTTAGGGATAGTGTCAGTCTCCCCTGTATATGATATACCACAAAAGAAAAAGTCCACACAGCGCAGAGGGGAAGACCTACATGGTGATTAATGATCAATTTATATAAAAAGGCTTCATCCAAGCTAATTGCAAATATAAAATCATTTTATTACATTCCCATAAAATTGAATATATGATACAAAAACATTATCAGGGGTAAAATACTCCACAAAATGTAAAAACGCAGAGGTTTAAATCAAAACCCCACAGCAAATAAAATAAAAGAACCGATACTGCAGATTAAATATCTCTAAAAATATTACAAATGTTAGAACTCTACGGGGCGTATTCAATTGTTCCTCCGGCCGCCGGAAAAACGAGCGCTCTAAAACTATTACCGTTTATACGGTAATTACTCGCTGAATTTCATCTCGCAGCTCCAGCGAGTAAACTACCGTATTAACGGTTTTTGCACACAATATTACCGTATAAACGGTAATAGTTTTAACGCGCTCGTTTTTCCGGCGGCTGGAGGAACAATTGAATACCCCCCTACGAGTACACAATAAATTCCACAATATTATCGTATTCAATAGCCCGTCAGGTCCAAGTTCTCAAGCAAACTGCAGTTGTTGTTAATTTATCACCACGGAGAAAACGCACTGGGAGGAGTTCCAAACATATTCATCATCATCACCATTTATTTATATAGCACCACTAATTCCGCAGCGCTGTGCAGAGAACTCACTCACATCAGTCCCTGCCCCATTAGGGCTTACAGTCTAAATTCCCTAACACACACAGACACACACACAGACAGAAAGACACAGACTAGGGTCAATTTAATAGCAGCCAATTAACCTACCAGTATGTTTTTGGAGTGTGGGAGGAAACCTGAGCACCCGGAGGAAACCCACGCAAACACGGGGAGAACATACAAACTCCTCACAGATAGGGTTATGGTCAGGAATGAACTCATGACCCCAGTGCTGTAAGACAGAAGTGGTAACCACTACGCCCCTGTGCTGGCCATAATTATGGACTAACAAGGAGTTTAGCAAAGTCTTGCACTTACAGTCTCCAGAACGCTAGTCTCTGCTCACTCCTACTTCGACCAGCAGCTACCTATGATGGTAATTGGTGTAGAAAACATAAATATTCTGCACTACTAAGAAAAACCAGCACATTTTTAAAAAAAACTTGTTACAGATCAAGAGGGCAAGCATAGCCTTGTCCCGCAGATTACCTGTACCAACGTACCTGGAAGCCTTCTATTAATTCTTGTGGCATCCAGCCGTGCTCATCATTAATAAGCTTCCATCCCACTCCGCAGTAGGGGGGACCGCAAAAGTTAAATAACCTGCTCTCGGATTACTCTTCCCGATAATTTATAATGGTGCGGTAATCCCAGCTTTCCTAAGTACTGAGAGCAGTTATGTCACATTTGCTGAACCAGCACTGCAGACTCTCGTCTCTACACACACATCTCCAGATGCACTGGAATATAGTTCTATTACTTGGCCAGAAATAATTTATTATCACTCATTTATCAAAAAGAGTAGACCGAAATAACACAATAGAAACAAAAACTATACTATTATGTATAGCGTAGCTCAGATAAAACTTGTCGTAAAATTGGAACGTGAAGTGTCTTAGGAACGTGTCCCTCATCACCTTGTGCTATAAATCACTTTGGCATTTCAGTATTTTGTTTTCATGAGTTTCCTTGTTTTGGTTTAAAGTTTTGTTCCTTGAAAAAGGTATTAAAAAAAAAAATGTAAAGAAAAAAAACTCAGATGACATCCCCCACAAGAGGACATATAATACGTCCATAACACCGATCTGGCCATTCTCCTTTATTTATCAACTAAATCTGGGGCATTCCGTACTTTCTATAGTTTCCATATTTTATTTCTGTGCCTATTACACTATTTACACTTCAACATGTAATTATTCAATTCTTGTTTTCCTTTCCAGAATGACAAGTTCAGCATTAAACATTTTTTTTTATTTTTTTTATTTATTTTTTTAAGAGCTTGTATTTTGATCCCTGTGTTTGCGTGGGTTTCCTCCAGGTGCTCTGGTTTCCTCCCACACTACAAAAACATACTAGTAGGTTAATTGGCTGCTATCAAAATTGACCCTAGTCTCTGTTTGTGTATGTGTATGTTAGGGAATTTAGACTGTAAGCTCCAATGGGACAGGGACTGATGTGAATGAGTTCTCTGTACAGCGCTGCGGAATCAGTGACGCGCTATATATATATATATATATATATATACACACACCAGTGCCAGTTTTAAAATGGGCAACAGACCACAGATGTGCGTATTGCACATTACACAGTATCTCTGGCTGCTGATGCAGTGGCGGACAGTGTCATTTCTAACAATGGATGATGACATTAACAGACCCATTGTTATCCCTTAATGGTCACATGACTGTACACATCACCCCCCCTCCCGCCGGCTCCATAGTGCTGGGTTGCATGACACCAGTGTGTGTGCAGCCACACAATAGCGTGGTAATCAGATCTTCTCCCAGTGGAGATTCATTACCTCCCATAATCCCTCTGGGCATTACACACGCAACACTGATACCCGAGGGAAAAAGGTAGTGATTTAGCACATGTCCCACAAGAGTCGTGCACCAGCCAAGTTACAGATCCTTTCAAACTAATTCACGCAAACGAACTCAACCACTTCTCTGTAAACCAGTATATGACTAAATACAAATGACATTTCACCATCTTAAAGCTACATGGAGGATTCACCTTAGTGGTTTAAGCTCTGTTTTTCTTTTCTTCATTTCAAAATACAGATTCGGGTACTGGAGTAATTTATTTTCATTGTATTTTACCCTCTCCAGTAACACATTATCAAGAGGTTGAAGTGGACGCAAATGAGACAAGGCCAAACCACAGCTATCAGCCCTACCTTGGTCAGGGTGTCCATAGAGGCTCCAACAAGATGGCCGTCCTTCACCACCAGAGTACCCAAAGGGACACCCATCTGACCTACTCAGGTCATACAATCTACCCCATGCCACTTCTTACATCCCAAATAAATAGTTTTATGGATTTTTTCCCACTTATTCTGTTAGTTCAGGTGAGTTTAAGTAATGGGGAAATAAACAATGTAAGTTAAAGTTCTTGGTTGGAAAAAAAAAGGGGGACATGTCCTGGAAAAAACACTGGCATCAGGGTCTGCAGGGAGCATGGTTATCACATCACATCATGGCGGACTTGCAATGTTTCTTTATGAACGCAGAACATTTACTAGGTCCTCTAGCACATTTAATGTGCCCACTTCACGGAAAATCAAACTATGCCTAGCTTTGTGGGTTTGTGGATACACCTGAAAATTTGCAAGGAAGGGAGAGGGAAACTTAAGTACTGTGTCAAAGTGCGTCTGTAAATGTGTTTTCTCACAGAAGTGTAACTGGAGACGAGTCCTGAACCGCCAAGATGGTGTAAACATTAAGGCCTTTTACAAGCCAATAAAAAAAAAGGCGGAACTGTCCCTGCACATGGACCCTTCCCCCCCCCATTTATGCCAATGACCCTTAATATTTTTGATTGATCAAAATAGATTTTTGCTCCTTGATTTCCTCCATAGGCTTACAGGGCAAGATTATTTTTGACATTTGTGGAGGAGAAGTATGTGCAAGCAGAGGGAGGAGCTAGGCGAGAGAGGTTGTTCCTTGCACTGTATTGCGCAGGAGCACTGGTAACAATCCATCGGCGCACTTCTAGTTTGCAGACGTACCCTCCAAGAGCTGAGGAAAGTGTGCACATTTGTGTGAACTGTGGGACCATCCTGCAAGACCAGTGCAAAACTAGGTGTTTGTGGTTCAGCAGAGAGCACTGTGTAAATGAGGATCAGCTAGTTTACCATAGGGCAGCACGGTGGCTCAGTGGTTAGCACTTCTGCCTCACAGCGCTGGAGTCAGGAGTTCAGTTGCCGACCATGGCCTTATCTGTGAGGAGTTTGTATGTTCTCCCCGTGTTTGCGTGGGGTTCCTCCGGGTGCTCTGGTTTCCTCCCACACTCCATAAACATACTAGTAGGTTAATTGGCTGCTATTAAAAATTGACCCTAGTCTCTCTCTCTCTCTCTGTGTGTGTATGTTAGGGAATTTAGACTGTAAGCTCCAATGGGGCAGGGACTGATGTGAACGAGTTCTCTGTACAGCGCTGCGGAATCAGTGGCGCTATATATATATATATATATATATATATATATATATATATATATATATATATATATATATATATATATATATATATGGTGATGATGATGATAGTGATAGCTCTGATCAGATCCTTTCAAGCTGTGTTCGCCTTAACAAGGACCAAGCTAGAATTTGCTTGTGGGGAAATGCCCTCAAAATGCCAGTATGATTAGTACCCCCCTAGTGCAAGGACACAATATACATTTTTCATCACAATTCCTTGAGTTTTTAACATACAGTATATAGAGCAGGAAAAAAACAAACACACAGGCCAACAATATGTTAGTTTATTGTGCTTCAAAGGATGTGAAATAAAGTGTATACACAATTTTTTCCTCCATAAAGCTGCTGGTGTCTGTTTAACTAACCTTTCATATTTTCATTTCGGGGTCAACAAAGGCAGCACTTAAACCCAAAAAAAAGCCTCTTTATACAGGAGAATACAAAACAAACAGCATTCCCTCATGAGGAAAACAAACTGTCTTTCACACATAAAAGAGGTAAAACAAAAAAAATAAACGCCAATAACATTAACGTAACCCACAAGATTTTGCATTGAAAAAAAACTGTGACCTCCCTCAACATTACACACCTGGCAAAAGCCTTTGTCCAAGTAGAATGAGAAAGGTTTATTGCCAAGCACAAAATGTTTATTTTAGAACCATTAGGCAACGTGTTTGTGACTCATTCACCTGTGTAGGCAGGAAGACAAATATCTGTCCCATTGTCTTCAGTCAGACAGAAAATCTAACACTGCATCTCACCACAGTGCAATATACCCTAGTGCGTATCACACCATACTTCCATCTGTACAATTTAATCAGGCTCAGGCAACCTGTGCATCTCCCTAGCTGTTGTGGAACTACAAGTCCCAGCATACCATGTCATGCTGGAGAGACACAGGAGTCCTAAGCCACACAGAGAAGGAAGTAAATATTGTTTTAGTGGAGGAAACATGACCTCTTGGAGGAAAAAGGAGTAAAACTAAAATTAGCTTTAGTACACAGCTCTTCTGGAGATTTCAATCTTTTAAGTGTTCATTGAATACACAAATCTTTCAGGACTTGTGTTAGATTCCTGAGATGTCTGATGTTCGTTCCCACAGTCTAAGAGGAAACTTACATCTCCACACTGGCTGCCTATTACTTATAGGGTACATTGCCTGAAATGCAATGCAGAAGATAAACTTTGGGGCTCCTTGTTTTCTTGCAACAGTCTTCCCCATAGGCAAAGGTTCTATAGAAATTGCCACCACAGGTAGACATTCACTCCTCCCCGGGGGCTGGCCGGGCTACGGAGGTCCCAAAGTAGGCTACCTTGGGTTGAGTCACTGGGCTAGCTGCATTGTTTCCTTTAAAATGTTCATAATAGGCTGCTGATCCAAGTCTTGCCCCCGGGCTAAAATTTGCCGGTTAGCCCCTGCTCCTCCATTGTTTGAAGGGCTACAGATCAATCCTGACATGACAGCCATTCCTGCAGAGTGACAATCATGCAACGTGATCTAGACTGACTTTCATGGCTGTGAAGCAGGGCTGACAACCCGGCCCTTTCCCAAAATCGTCCATGAGAACCTTCACAATCAGGATCAATAGGTCATTCATTATTTGTGAAGTGACCTGGTAGTGTTTATAATAGAAAGCCTGGCTTCAATAGCACGCTGTGTGAATGTTAGGGACAGCTGACATCGCAAAAGACGGTCTACAGCACAAAGCATGAAAGTATTCTAGAAAACAACTATCAAAGTTAAGGGACATTTGAATTGAGTAAATATACACAGGACATGTACAGGTCCGGTGTGAAATGGCCTTATTCAAACCGGTTTGTAATTCAATAAAATTTGGCTGCGTCAAAGACATCAAACTTGTTTCTAGTACAACTAATTTTTTAGGCAGATTCAGTTTGGGACAAAATCGCAGTTAAAACGAAAGAATTTAAACCAAATTATAAAATGTAGCCTTTTTAAACTTATATGGCTACATTTTATAGTATTTTTACTATTTTTTTCCATTTGAACCAGCCTGTTCCCCTAACTCGAACTTAGCTCAATTTTTTTACTCTAAAGCTTAAGGGGCATATTCAATTGTCTGGTTCCCGCGGCGCGTAAAAACTATTACCGTTATTACATAGTTAGCTGGATTTCAGGGAGCTGCGAGCTGAAATCCAGCGAGAAAACTACCTTAACGTTTTTTCCGAGCACTATTACCGTAATAACGGTAATAATGCGCGGACCACGAGATTTCCGGCGTTTCCGCCGACAATTGAATATGCCCCTAAGAATTAATCGTAAATTTTCGAACTTCATAGCCAATTCCAGTAACTGATTCAAGAACCACTTTGAAACAAATTTGAACATCTCTACTCTGCACCTGCTCCATCACCCAAAATTTGGTTGGCCTCCTTAGCTTGAGCACTTGTCAATCAACATCCATACCAGTGATCGCATTAATGTCTGCACAGGCCTCTATGACGCCTTACAAAGCCCAGGCACTCTTCAAAATCATCCTCAAGCGTATTTCTGCGCACACTGCAAAGCTATGTTAAACCATAGAAGATAACCTCCCAGATCCCCGAACTGACAAAATGTGTGCTACAAGAAAATGGCCACCACTCTCCTGCACACAGATGTAGTCATTTCACAACTAGGTCCATTTATGTGAGAGCAGCGGCCATTCTCTTGTAGCACAAGCCCTGATAAATAAAATTTATGTACCAGGAGGAGGTGTGCTACAAGAACATGGCTGCTCTTCAGCATTTTCTTCTCCCCACGGTTTTCCTCAGGATACCTGGCCAGTGAGATGGTCCTGCACACAGAATAAGGGTGTGTGTCACTGACTGCGAGTGTCTCTGTGTCTGTCTGTGTGTCCCCCTTCTTTTTACAATTAGGAAGTCCTAATAACTTCAAGACTTACTAACAAATTGAAGTTTATGTAGTTGTCAAACTTCCAGTGGCAGCACAGTGATCTACAGATATGGGATCTATTATCTTCTAGAATGTTCTGGACTTGGGAGATTTCCACATAATGTAAATCACACCAATGTAAATGCATCTAAAATTACACCAAATTATTAAAAAAGAAAAAATTATCCTATTCATAATTATCCAGAAAGTGAAGCGGGAGCCTCATGCAATGAGCTTGTATGTGCATTTCTGCTTAATATGGTACTGAAATCAACCTTTATGCATTTTTTTTTTTTTTTAAAAACTTTATAATTACAATTATAATAAAATAATTTTAAAAGTACACCAAGATTATCTCATCCCTTGATCCTTCAAGCCACCAAAAGTTACATGCTTTAGCAAAACACCCCTAAATTCTCCATGTCTGTTGGGATTATTTACATTTTATTATGCTCAGAATAGTAGCACTGAATTCTGCAGTTTATTGCAAAGCAAATTACTATTTGAAAAGCGTTGATAATGGATTACTGTAGTGGATATTAGCTGCTTGGCAATCATGCCGGGCAACATTCATACAATTATATTTCTGGGACAGACAATTGACAATCCAGCTGATTAATCTGCATCATTATGGATAAAATCTATCCCAGCACAAACAAAACAAAGTAAAGACAAATAATATAAAACCTATTTTACTTGTTTAAACATTGTAATACATGATATTGCTGTATATAATGCAGCAGGTACATATTATGGGATTGTTGATATGATATGTGTGTGTTTAAGGAGTATGTAACTACACTATTTGACATAATATAATTTATATTATGTCAAAGGTTGTGTATTGCAGCACTGCATAGTTTAAGTGAAATAACTGATGTTACTTAACTAAACATGTCCGCCATGTATCCTTCACTCCTCTACAGTATGTTGCCATGTTAGGGGGATTATTATTAATATTGATTTAAAGGAGCCACAGTGCTCCACAGCATCACATAGCGGTGAGATGTGTTTCTCAAACAGCGATAGACAATCTGGTACACTTCAGTGGCCGCATGGCCTTCAAAATGGCCGCACACACACACACAGACCAGGGTTAATTTTGTCAGCAGCCAATAACCGACTAGTATGTTTTTGGAGTGTGGGGGGAAAGTTACGAAAACACGGGGAGAACATATAAACTCCACATTACCTTTAATCTCTGCAATATGTTGAAACAATACATTTAATCAAAGAGAGAGAGACACCTATCTGTAATAACATTACAGTTTACAAGCTATATCAAACAAATATGACCGCAGGGGCCGCAGGTTAAGGCTCGAAGAGTGAAAACAGAAGGTGAAACACCCTTTAAAGAAAAATACAGCAGTTTATGGGGGACATAGAACAAAATAAAATATGTAATGGCCAAAATAAGAGAGAAGCCTGGATCTACAAATCAATTCTGTTAAAGATATTGTCCCCTTTTACACAACACTCTTTCAGTTGTACCTACACAGTTGCCTATCTTAGTACCAGAATAACAAGGCCGTAATTTGCATCCTGTGCAATATACCCAATATATTTAACTAATGCGATGTTTGACTGTATCAAACACAGGTTCTGTTCATTCAGGTCCTCTATTAATGAATCCAAGAAGACCAAGAAGGGAAAGGTTTGATGTAGGACTGTACATGTTACATACCTGCCCTATTCTAAGCTCTGCACCTGTATCACAATATCCAGCAAAGCACAAGTTTTGATTTCACCACCTTCCCACTGCTAATTTTCACCCATTTTCTAATCTGGAAAATTGCTGGACTTTTGTGAGGAAAAAAATATATTAAATTCAGCTGTTCCACCAGTATGCACATTTCCAGCACAAGAAATTTAGATCTAATTTTAACATTAGGGTTTTTCCTTACCTGCTCCGCTCCGTACACGGTAGCAAACTGCACAAAGTCTTCCATTTTCACAAAGCCATCTTTATCTCTGTCCAGAGCTTCAAATACAGCTCGGAGACGGGCCAGCTCATCCCCAGAACAAGGAGTGCTGTTGTCCAGAGAAAATCCCAAAAGTGGGTCGCACTCCCTAAACGACATGGGAGCAGAAGCCGAATCCTGTGAGTCGGCAGGCTGGTGGAGGCCACATGACAACAGCTGGACACTTTCCAATGGTGAACCTGTACGAGTCAATGGCAAATCAGCAGTGGCGATACATTGAGGCAAAGGCGTGGTCCCAAAACTGGAGTTTGACTGAGGCGGTCCATAAGGTATGCCACTTGGAGGCAATTCAAAAGAAGAGTCTGAACAAGCTGTGGTCAACTGGCCGAGGTTGGAAGAAGTTGAGCAAGAGTTTGAGTTGAGCAAAATCTGTTTTTCTTTTACATCGCATGGCGGCAATTCCACGATTTGGAAGGGAGTGTTCGTTTCAGGGAGAGGTGACTTACTCATCTCAAGTGGTATGTTTTCAGCAGAGTCATTCAATAAATCCAAGGGGTCTTGTGCTACAATCACTTGTAACTGTGCGGTTTCACCAAGCAATCCTAATGAAGATGAACCCATTTCAGATGGAGGCAAGAAAGAGTCATCAAAACTAGGAGGAGATGTTTCTTCCTTTTCAAGAGGTGACTCCATTTTGTAAACTTGTGATTGTGAACAAGACTGTGACGTGTCACAATGAGGCAATGGGCTAGTAACATTAGCAAAGGTCACACTTTCGAAGGACGGACTGGAGTAAGATGGCCCAATGCTTGGACTGGTAGGCAAGCTTTCTGTTTCCTGCTGTAACCAGTCAGGTTCAAACAATAAATTCAAGCAATAGAAGTTGGATTGGTCAGTTTCAGGACTGAGGGGGCAGTGGTCAATCTGAGAGTTGGCACCATGAAGGGAACAGGGAATATGGCATTTTAAACTACTTTCAGAAGGTGGCTTAGCTTCAAAGCCCATATTTGATAGGTTATCAGATAATGGTTCACCTTCGCTGTTAAAGTCTTTTTGACCACTAGAAATGATAACGGGTGACTGGGCAGTTATAGGGTAGGACTTGTGTTGTTGGGAATAGGCTGCTTCTTCCTCAATGAAAGGCAATTGTTCTGTCCTAAAACCGTTGTCCATTATGGATTGAGATAATATATCTACTTTGCAACAAAGCTGTTCACTGTCCTTTTGTGGGTATACTAACTCATCAGCTTGTAAATGTGAGAAAATATCACAAAGGGACAATAAATCACCGGAAAGGGTAAATTGGTCCGTTTCTGGGGACATTTTGGTAGAGTCTGGGGGCGTATCTAAACAAAATATTGAAAAACTGTCATCAATTTCATTAACTTGATTCCTAGAGTTGCCTGGAGGTAAATTCAAACACAGGTCAGACTCACAATCTAGAGTCACACAAGGAAGGTCCATTTGGTCCAAGTTTAGTGTCCAATCCCAAGTCAACTGGGATTCTTCTAGAGGTTTATTGGGAAGTTTGGTGTTAGACTGGGATGTTTGACTGCTATTTGAAAGACAGTCAAACAATTCTAGATATGATTCAGACTGGTCAGCATCAGAAACAAATGAGGATTTAGACTCTGGCAACTCGACAGGGCTGGGTGCCACAGAGGATGGTTCAGAGGAGGCAAACCAGTTAGGTGTTGCAGAAAATGATTCAGAAGAAGGAAACCGGTCAGTGTTGGGTGCCACAGAGGACTCAGATAGGGGCAGATGGTTAATAGTGGGTGTTATAGATAATTCAGACAATGACAACTGATCAGTGTTGGGTACCACATAGGATGATTCAAACAAGGGCAATTGGGAAGAAGTGGGCACCACAAAAGATTCGGACAGGGGCAAATGGTCAGTGTTGAGTGCTACAAAGGATTTAGAGATGGGCAAAGGGTCGGTGTTCAGTGATATGTAGGATTCACACAAAGGTATCTGGCCAGTTTTGTGGAGCATACAGGAATCCGTTAAGAGCAAATTATCTTTTTCGGTAGGAACAGATTTTTCAGACAGATGTGGCTGGTCAGGGTCATTGGCCAAATAAAATTCAGATAAGTTTAAATAATCAGTGTCAGGGCCTACAGAGGATTCACCAAGTGGGAATATGTCAGAGTCATGTGCTGAATAAGAATCAGACAGGGACAAATGCTCAGTATTGGGATCCAAAAGAGTTTCTGACAGAGGCAAATGGTTAATGTCATGAGCGAAATCAATTTCCAACTGGGTCAACTGGTCAATGTGGGGTACCACAGAGCATTCTGGCAGATGCTGGCCAGTGTCAGACAAAAAAGATTCAGACTGGGGCAACAGGTCAGGGTCCAAACACGATTCAGACTGGGGCAACAGGTCAGGGTCCAAACACGATTCAGACTGGGGAAACTGGTCAGGGTCCAAACACGATTCAGACTGGGGAAACTGGTCAGGGTCCAAACACGATTCAGACTGGGGAAACAGGTCAGGGTCCAAACACGATTCAGACTGGGGCAACAGGTCAGGGTCCAAACACGATTCAGACTGGGGCAACAGGTCAGGGTCCAAACACGATTCAGGCTGGGGAAACAGGTCAGGGTCCAAACACGATTCAGACTGGGGAAACAGGTCAGGGTCCAAACACGATTCAGACTGGGGAAACTGGTCAGGGTCCAAACACGATTCAGACTGGGGAAACTGGTCAGGGTCCAAACACGATTCAGACTGGGGAAACTGGTCAGGGTCCATACACGATTCAGACTGGGGAAACTGGTCAGGGTCCAAACACGATTCAGACTGGGGAAACTGGTCAGGGTCCATACACGATTCAGACTGGGGAAACTGGTCAGGGTCCAAACACGATTCAGACTGGGGAAACTGGTCAGGGTCCAAACACGATTCAGACTGGGGAAACTGGTCAGGGTCCAAACACGATTCAGACTGGGGAAACTGGTCAGGGTCCAAACACGATTCAGACTGGGGAAACTGGTCAGGGTCCAAACACGATTCAGACTGGGGAAACTGGTCAGGTTCCAAACACGATTCAAACTGGGGAAACTGGTATAGGTCCAAACACGATTCAGACTGGGTCAAATGTTCACTGTTGAGGTTCAAACATGATTCAGTCTTGGGCAACTGGCTACTGTCGGGGTCCAAACAGGATTCAAGCGGAGACACCTCATTGTCAAAATGGGATTCAGAATATGTACACTGTTCAATGTCAGAGTCCAAATTTGACTCAGAGTGGGGCAACTGCACAGTGTTCGGATCCAAACAGCATTCAGACTGAGGCAGTTCATTTACAAAATGGGATTCAATCTGTTTTTCCTGATCAATGTAAGGGTTCAATTGAGATTCAGAATGGGACAATTGCTCATTGTTGTGGTTCACATAGGATTCAGACTGGAAGAGCTGTTGAGAGCTAGGATCAAAATGGGATTCAGACTGGGGCAACTGGCCACTGTCGGGGTCCAAAAAGGATTCAGACTGGAGCAACTGGTCATTATAAGGGTCCACACAGGATTCAGACTGGGGCAACTGGTCATTATAAGGGTCCACACAGGATTCAGACTGGGGCAACTGGTCATTATAAGGGTCCAAACAGGATTCAGACTGGGGCAACTGGTCATTATAAGGGTCCAAACAGGATTCAGACTGGGGCAACTGGTCATTATAAGGGTCCAAACAGGATTCAGACTGGGGCAACTGGTCATTATAAGGGTCCAAACAGGATTCAGACTGGGGCAACTGGTCATTATAAGGGTCCAAACAGGATTCAGACTGGGGCAACTGGTCATTATAAGGGTCCAAACAGGATTCAGACTGGGGCAACTGGTCATTATAAGGGTCCAAACAGGATTCAGACTGGGGCAACTGGTCATTATAAGGGTCCACACAGGATTCAGACTGGGGCAACTGGTCATTATAAGGGTCCACACAGGATTCAGACTGGGGCAACTGGTCATTACAAGGGTCCAAACAGGATTCAGTCTTGGGCAACTGGTCATTACAAGGGTCCAAACAGGATTCAGTCTTGGGCAACTGGTCAGGGTCCAAACAGGATTCAGTCTTGGGCAACTGGTCAGGGTCCAAACAGGATTCAGTCTTGGGCAACTGGTCAGGGTCCAAACAGGATTCAGTCTTGGGAAACTGGTCAGGGTCCAAACAGGATTCAGTCTTGGGAAACTGGTCAGGGTCCAAACAGGATTCAGTCTTGGGAAACTGGTCAGGGTCCAAACAGGATTCAGTCTTGGGAAACTGGTCAGGGTCCAAACAGGATTCACATACAGGCAACCGGTCATTATCAGGATCCAAATATAATTCAGACAAAACCAACTGGTCGGTGATTTGGGTCACAGAAGATAGAGGCAACTCATCATTAATATGGGCCATAACGGATTCAGACTTGGGCAAATTGTCAGTGTCAGGAGCCTCGGGGGAATCAGATAAAGACAAATGTTGAGTGTCAGAACTCAAACAGAATTCAGACTTAGGAAACTGTTCTTTGTCTGATTCAGACAAAGGCAAATTATCAGTGACAAGTGTCACAGAGGATTCAGACAGAGGCAACAAATCATTATTAGAGTCCAAACAATGTTCAGAAAAGGGCAACTGGTCAACAAGGGAGAAAACAAAGGGTTGAAATAACGTCAACTGGTCAATATCATGAGCCATAAAGGATTCAGACAGGGGCAACTGTTCGACTTCTGGGTCAAAAGATACTTCAGTTTTGGGTAACTGGTCAGTGCTGGGCACTGCACATAACTCAGTCTTGGTCAACTGGACATTGTCAAGAATCAAACACAACTCAGACTGGGGAATCTGTACAGAGTCAGGGTTCAAACAAGAATTACAGTTAGACAACAGTTCAAAGCTGGAATCCAAACATGATTCAGACTGGGACAAGTGGTCAGTGTCAGAGTCTAAATCAGATCCAGAATGGTGCAACGGCTCATGGTCAGGGTTCAAACAGGATTCACACTTGATAAACTGGTCAGTCTTGGGTTTCAAATCGTTATCAGACTGGGGCAAATGGCCATTATGAGGGTCCACAGAGAATTCTGAATGGGCCAACTGATCAGAGTCCAAACAGGATTCAAGCTGAGACACCTCATTGTCAAAATGGGATTCGGGCTGTGTAAATTGTTCACTGTCAGAGTCCAAATTTGACTCAGAGAGGGGCAACCGCTCGGTGTTGGGATCCAAACAGCATTCAGACTGAGGAAGTTTATTTTCCAAATGGGTTTCAAACTGTTTTACCTGTTCAATGTCAGGGTTCAACTGAGATTCAGAATGGGGCAACTGCTCATTGTTGTGGTCCACATAGGATTTAGACTGGAAGAGCTGTTGACAACTAGGATCAAAATGGGATTTAGACTGGGGTAAGTGGTCAATGTCTGGGTCCAAACAGGACTCGGAATGGGGCGACTTCTCAGGGTTGGTGCTCAAACACTTGGTAAAATGGTCTGTATTGAGGTCCAAACAATATTCATACTGGGGCAACTGGTCATGGTCAGGGTTCAAATAGGATTTACAATGGGCAAACTGATCAGTGTTGGAATGCAAACAGGATTCAGACTGGGGCAACTGGTCAGTGGCACGTACCATAAAAGATTCAGACTTGGGTAAATGTTCATTGTCATAGGCCAAGCAGGATTCGGCCTCAGGCAAATCATCAGCGTAAGGGTTGAAATAAATATCAGATTGTGAAAAATGGACAGTGTCAGGGTCCAAGTGGTTTTCAGTGTGGGACAACTGTGCAATGTCAGGATCTAAACAGGATTCAGATTGGGGCAACCGTACAGAGTCAGGGACTACAAAGGGTTCAGAAAGAAATTGTTGGTCAATTTTAAGAGGCAGACATGATTCAGGACAAATTTGGTCAATTGCAAGTGGTAAATAGTCAAATGATAGGGGCTTAAATTCATTTCCTTGGTGCATGGTGCAAGTAAACTGCAGCATCTGGTCTAAATCTGATGTTAAACTATTAATAGGCATAGGCACCTGATGAGAATCTAAAGCAGATACCAGGGAGAAATTAGCTAACTGGTCCGTTTTATGTGTCAGAGTGGGTTCAGGAAGGAGCAAGCGATGGACATCTACCAGGTAATCTGGGGACTGCTGATCTCTGTGGGGCAAATTCATTTCAGAAACAAGATAATGCTCAGATTCTTGGTTAAAGGGAGCTGGACACAGAGGCATGTGGGTATTATCAGATGGTACATTAATAAGAGGAGGCATGTGATCAAACATATGGGGTAGAAAAACAGGAGGCAAAGAATTTTGTGCTGACTCCTGGGATAAATTCAAAGTACATAGAGTGAGTTTACCATTCTGTTCCCCAGCCCAGGGGTCAGTAGCACACAGAGACTGGCAATACTCAGCCCCCGGAGGCCTTAGCAAGGACTCATCACACTGGGACAGCAGAGGGTGTGGAGCCGGCATGAACTCACCCTGCTCATCTGGTATTTGTAGTCTGGGCTGCAGGGAGACGCAGACCTTCTCCTCCGACCCCATCAGAAAATAGCCCCCTACCACCTGCTGGGGGGAGATAAGGTCTATAGCTCGCCCCACCTGCTGCCCCTTCAGATGTTCCGTTTCCAGACTGCCCCTCATGACACCCCAGGCAGTCAAATGAGGGTCCCCTTCCATCCTCATCAGTCCCTGCAGGCTGGAGGTCCGGGGGAGCTGTAATGAGGCTCGGGTGGTCTCCGATCCGTCTCTCACATCATCTCCTCATCCAGTGGTCTCTGACATGTTCCATTATTGCAAAAAAATAAATAAAAAATAAATAGCTCCTCTGCTGATGTCCTGATGTCCCCCTCCCACTGCAAAAGGGGGGTCACTGCCAATGGCCCTCACCTGCCTCCTCTGTCCTGGGGTGCATCCTTCTGGGAACAGAGCAATAATCCAGGCTGCAGCGTCTACAGTGCCCTGCAAGGTGCAGATCCAGGGCTTTGGAACCTGCAAACACCCCGGAGCCAGGAAACAATGGAATAGAACGTTGTACCGGCCGGGCAGGTGCAGGGATCACAGCGGTGCTTAGAGGGCCCCGGGTACTGACTGGGGGGTGTCCAACGGGCGACAACCGAGGAGCCAGTGACTCTCCATCCGACAGACTGCAGGATACTGAGATAGGGGAGGCTGGGAGAAAAGGGAGGAGCAAGAGGGGGGTGTCTGATGATGGGGGAGAGGAATGAGCAGACGGTGGGTGTGATGTATGGACACAGAGGTGCTGGAGAGAAGAAGGGGAGCACCTACAGATCCACTACTACAGGAATGGGGGTGTCAGAGCATGGAGGGCACTGGGGTCTAATAAATAAGGAGGGGGAGGGTGGATGCAGTCAAAGGGGTTCGGTATAGAGGGGTGGGTTGATAGGGAAGGGGGTTTTATACAGAATCAAGGGGTTAACAGACAAAGGAGAGTGATCCAGTCAATTTAAGGGGTTAAAATGGGGTTGATAATAAATGGGGTGCTGTGACAGAATGAGGGGGTTCTAGTCTCGGTGCATCTGGTACAAAATAAAAGGGATGGGGGGGTAACATGAAATGGGGGATTGTGCATTTCTTGTAGGAGCATGGATATAAATAGGGACACTAATAAGGATAAGGTCTGTGGTATAATAAGGGGGCAGACTAACAATTGGGGGAGGAGAATGCAGGATGGCAGCCAAGGAGGGGGGGAAAGTGACTTAATACAATAAGGGAAGGAAAGAAGTGAGCTTACCAAAGATGGGGAGAGAGAGGGATTAATGATACATATGGAGGCGGAAACCCCAAACCCAGGATTGTAGAACAGCAGTAACCCTTTAAGTGCATGGAGCAGATAATACTACAAGCACAATATGTAAAATCAGCACTGGACATTGCTACAGACAGACATAGAATTTCCTGCAGGTCTCCACACACTTTCTCTTACAATGTGTATCCAGCCCTGAGCCCTGGAACATGTCACTGAGGTATTGCATGTTGTGTGTTTGGGAAATAACACCTGCTAATACAAGTGCAGCAGCTGTATGTTCAGCAAGAGATTCCATGGCGTCATTACCCTGGAGAAGTCATGTAATGCTGTATGTCAGAATACCTGTGCTGTCCTACATTCTGTCCTGCTCTCATTTAACAATACTCCACTATAATATATGTGTGTTACTCCATATTTACATATACTAAACATGTCAGGCCCTCCATATAACCAGTATGTGTGTTTGTGTGTGTGTATATATATATATATATATATATATATATATATATATATATATATATATATATATGACACCAAAAAAGTCTTTAAGCTAGAAAGCGCTTATTAACACCAAGTGCAAATATTAAACAGAAGTATACTTAAATTTTCCAATAGGCAGCTCCCCAGTCATTCAACACCTGTCTGCAAGTGTCAAGCCTAATAAATGAGATACAAAAAGACAGGGGTCGCCAAACATAGTGTATTAAAAGTGATATATGACACTCTCCACAGATATGTAGTGCTCGTACCGAATAATCAGTAAATCTGGGCCAAGATTAGCAGTCACTCTGATGGTACCGGATAAGATAGAAATCCTCTCAGCGAGCCCTTTATTCAGATAGCACATCCAGTCTGCAGACTCAAGAAAATGGCCACAATAGTATAATAACGTAAGATCAAATCAGAGCAATCATTTATTTGGCAGCAAATTGACTCTGCAACACAGTAAAACAAATGCCCGTACATAAAAAAGGTAAAAACACGCTTATCTGTCCTCTAGCACATGCGCAGATGAAAGGAGTACCAGCCGGCACCGTCCCATACACATCCCACAATGGTCACAGGATACAGACAAGAAACAGCTCTCCGACGCGTTTCGTCTTATACAAAGACTTTTTCAACTCCTTGGCGCCCCCTGTCTTTTTGTATCTCATATATATATATATATATATATATATATATATATATATATACATATATATATATAATGTGTTTTCTGACAAGAAAAAATACAGATCATCCTATTTTCTGCTCCAATAAATATTTATTTGTACAGTAAATTAACCTTCAACTGCAAATACTATCCTCCACCATCTCACATGGTTATTATAATCATTATACTGCATGGATGCTATTAGGAATATATTAGGTGTATATTTTCCACATAATAGCCTGGATTTGATAGGACATGAATACAAGTGTGGTATTTATTTTTAAAAATTCAATAGTTGTGGCCAGTTGATTGCTGTTGGATCTCTCTTGACTCCTGATGTTCCAGAAGTTTCACAGGGAGATCTGGTGGCTGGGGAGGAGGATGCAAAAAGCTTTATCTTGTTCCTTGAACCATTATAGGATTTTCTTAGGTGTGTGACATGGAGTATTATCTTAGACATGGAGTATTATCTTGCTGAAAAAGCTCATTACAGACTGTACCATGAAGGGATGCTTCGTATTTGCACTGATTTTCAGGAATCCTCTCTCTTTCAAATATTGCACCTCTTGTTTCAAGGGGCCTAATGTACAGCAGTAAAACACAACCCACATGGCCACCATCAGCCTGCATTATTGACACCTGCGAAGATGGATCAATGAATGATTGTTATTTTCATTGCAGTTGCATTTTTATTGCTGACAGCAGTGGGATTTCGTGCACTACTGCAGTACAGTGGGGGCTGTGGGCTATTTTTAAAAACTTACTAGAGAAAAGTGCAGTAACCCATAGCAACCAATCAGATTCTGTCTTTTTTGTTCCAGTGCAGTTTAATAATAAAAAGCAAACATTCAATTGGCTGCTGTAGGTTGCAGTACCCGTTGTTAGCCTATGTTTGTGCAGTTCAACATCTCCATAAAGCCCATCATGAGCCATTTACTTTGCTACAGCAATGTTTAGTTTGCCACCATAGGACCACCCATGACTTGGGGGTAGAATGACTAAATCTTCTAAAAGGAAAAGTGGAGATGTTGCCCATAGCAACCAATCAGATTCTAGCTATCTTCTAGCATGTTCTAGAACATGATAGCTAGAATCTGATTGGTTGCTACAGGCAACGCCTTCACTTTTCATGTTCAAAAAGGTCAGTTGTTCGGTATGGAAAGTTTTCTGTGATATCGTGTACATATTTCTTACCATTGTCTGTGAGGAGTTTGTATGTTCTCCCTGTGTTTGCGTGGGTTTCCTCTGGGTGCTCCGGTTTCCTCCCACACTCCAAAAAAACATACTGGTAGGTCAATTGGCTGCTATTAAATTGACCCTAGTCTCTCTCTATGTGTGTGTGTTGGGGAATTAAGACTATAAGCCCCAATGGGGCAGGGACTGATATGAGCGGGTTCTCTGTACAGCGCTGCGGAATTAGTGGCGCTATATAAATAAATGGTGATGATTGTCTGTACATTATATATTGTATATATTGCAGTATGTCGAACTGCCAGTCATTGCTAGAAAATAGATCCAAGTACTGTAAAGTCTGAAATATGAGAAGGAACGTCTCGCTAATTGCTAAGGGTGTGTTACATGTGGTCATACCTATAACTGATATAAATACCCATAATGCATTATGTCAACACCTTGTTATAAATATATGCTATTATTTAATAAAAATTGTATCACAACAGTTATTTAATTATATAACTCCAATCCCAAGGTGTCTTTGGGGTTGTCCAGCTTTGTCAGCTGGACAACCCCAACTTCCCTGTTACACAATATGACCCATTTCATGCGCTACGTTGAAAATCGTCCACTGGTTTTCCCACATTTTACTGTTCCAACAACCCGAACTAACTGGTTTAAGCATGTCACATCAATTATACAGTCCAGTCCTGGTTCCTGCATAGAGGAAGGAGCTACTTTCAGAGATCTTCTGTAAAATATGATGTAGATGCCAGGAACAATCACACTTGTATAGAAGTACAGGCATAAACTATTAAAGGCAAATACCAATTGGGGGCAGAGGGGCAACAGAAACTAGTCAAAAAATCCCCCAAAAGAGGGAACCTCTCGGATTCTAATGGCCACACAGGCTCAGGGAACAGAAGCTCAGAAGGGTCCATTGCATTTGGAGGGGGAAGGGGGGGGGGTGTCAACTCACAAAACGAAATTAAAAAGTGCATAAAAAAGGTGAATCATTTCAATAAATTACTGCCATCAGGCCCCATCCTTTTCATCCAGAAATGTAAAAAATGTTCTTGAATAGTCAAAGAAGAGAAAAATTGTTGCTGAAAAAAAACCAGTGCCATCATGGAGCATGGTATTAATATAGGCCAATGTTGGCTAACCTGTGACACTCCAGGTGTTGTGAAACTACAAGTCCCAGCATGCTTTACCAATATATAGCAGCTTATTGCTGGAAGGGTATACTGGGACTTGTAGTTTCCCAACACCTGGAGTGTCGCAGGTTAGCCAGCACTGATATATGCTCTCTTTGGCCAGACAGACGGCTAGGCTGCCTATTATCAGGGGGCAATCCATGCCACCCAAGGACAAATTCTATACTTAGTCTTAGCTGAAAGGAGATGGTCCTCATGTCGCTTCCACCAATCTAGCCGAGGTGTATAGATCGCAACTACGTTACTTCTTACAGCTCTTTCTGTTGTTTATTTTACCTATTTTCAGTCTTACTTACAGACTCTTGTTCTGACTACTAATCTCTATTATATTACACACCTCCTCCCCGGCTCTATATGTAACACATTCCAGTCCAGACACTAGTCATTAAACCAAAATACTTTGGGCGTATTCTAGAACAATGGAGGAATCTGAAATTGTTTGTAACAATGTCTGTGATGGAACGACAATGTTACACTATATTCTATTTAAAAGTCTTTACTGAGCATGTAAAAACATCTTTTTGTGGTGGAGGCCTGTCAGAAACATCTTTTCTTCAAGAATATAAACTCCTGGTGCATTAAAAAGGCACATTCAATAAGCCTATATGTGAAACGCGTGATGAGTTTGCTGAACAATTAACATACCTACTGCTTATTTAATATGGCCAAATACTACCGTACATTGCTTGTCATACTTTGTCATTTTACACAGTGGCAGCACAAATTCTAAGTATGGCTCTGATCCTTCCGAATTAATTGTATACAGGGAACATTAATTCTTTAAAACATTAAAAGCTCATTATTACAAGTGTCAGGACAAATCTAGCCTCCCCTGTAGCATATTTTCTGCTTGTTGTACTAGGGGTGGACTGTCAGAATGACATCTCTCCCTAATGCATTTGTCTCAGGATTCTATTCACTACGGGAGGCCTAGAACATAATGTGACCAATCACTCTTCATACTTTCCCATAAGAGCTCGTACACACCGGTATTGTGAGCTATTCAATTACAGATAAAGAACACAGATGAAGTTGACATGTATAGAAAGCAGTGGGTCAAACAAACAGGTGTTATGGACAGTATTATTAATGTAGACAGAGACTGTATGTCACACAGCCATCATTTCTGAGGGAAGTAAGAAGTGTTGTGGTTGTCTACAGAGCGGAGGCAGCCATTTTGTTCCTCATACTTCAGTGATGTCACTAGTTCCTTCTGAATTGATAGGTTACATTCCCATAAATATTGGTCCCGCCTACAAAATGTCTGCTTCTATGCGATGCGTGAACTTTAAAATATAAAGAAGAGTATATTAACTTATTATTAATAAAATAAAGTTTCTCCTTTGTCATAGTTTGGGATACAGAAGTGTTCTGCTCTAAAGCAGAGAAAACATGATTAGTACGGACACACCCTGAAATAATTAAGGCTTAAGCATTACATTTTTAGTGCTTAAAGGATTTTGTGCCACGCCCAAGTTGGAACAGACGCTCTGTGCGTTACTACACACCAGACTCGGCTTCTGCTGATCTCTGAAAAGCTGCATTTGGTGGCAGTGCTCATCCGGACGTGTCTGTGTCCTGTGGTACCAGAGCTACTATTTTATTTATTATATTGTCCTGGATCGTATTATTTGCAGTTTGTCTCATCTGATTTTTCTCTTGTCATTGTTATTTATTATATAATGTAATATGCTGGTTTCCTGTGTATATACACATGTTCTGGGTACCTAGATCATGTTCTGCTCTCAGTAGCAACGACATAAAGGTTCCCCCCCTTTAATAGAGCAAGCAAGGCTTCAATGCAGTTTGTTAGTGTGGCCACATGATGGCAGCACACACAGGTCAAAAACAGTCATCTGCTGTCTGCGCTTTCCACCATACTAATAATGGTCTTAATAGTCATAGGATCATCAAAGGGAATCGGGCAAACTACTCAATATCCCAGCATGCACTGCCAATTTCATAGATACTTAACTCTAAAAGGAGTCTTCAAGCTCCGTACAACTTGAATTTATTAGCTCGTACATACTCACTTGCAACTTTTACCAAGTTTGTTTAACGTTCTAGGTTCACTCTGTGCTTTTCACTAAAGTCTTTATATCATCCAAGCACATTGGTTTATTTTTGTTTTACTTGAATGGGATCACAGAACTGCTCCGTGATCCCATCTTATCCGACGCATAGAGCAGAGAAGAGCTGCATTGTATGCAAATACAATATAACTCAACTACTTGGATTATATAAAGACCTTGGTGTAATAAAATTATTATATATATATATATATATATATATATATTATACACTGGAGAGGATCATGTTCAAATCAATACAGTAAAGTTGTCTGAAGGTGGAGAATCTATTTAAGAATATAATTATCCTTCTGTGACTCATTTATAGGGCTGTGTTTTGTTTTTAGTTGTTGGTTTTAACCATTTGTATTTTCTGATGCATAAAATCTAAGCGATTCTAAGCCTAGATTCTTGATGCGTTTATGTGAATACTTGTTGTGTGTGCCCCCTTCCTCTACAGAATACATGTCAAACTCCTAAATGACAAAATAAGTTTCATTAGATTAATGTTATCATTTCTGTACCTTGCACCAATAGCCTCTGGCTTTCAGAGACAGGTAAACTAACAGTCACAGAGCCATTGAAATACCTATGGAGAGTTAAAGAATGTATTATTGTATCGGTTACCATTCGTTTAATGGACAGATTTTCATTAGTGTGAAACTTATTAATAACACATTGAAATATATTGTAATATCACCCATTTAAATCGTTTGCCTGCGGCAAGTAAATCAAATCTTTCAATAATGTTGCTTGTATTACCACTGTTTGTATTGTATTGTGTTCTTGTGTTGATTGAGGTCTACATTCAAACACAATTAGGGATGGACGCTGTAGTCTTATTTCAGCCAGACAAACTTGAGCCAGGGTACATTACTGAATTTCAAGTCGATCCAAATTCCAGTAGTTAGTGGAGATCTGGAGACACCTGGTGGCTAAAGTGTGCATTACACACAGGGCTTTACATGTTTAGAGTAAGGGCACACTGAATCATTGAGCACACGCTTATAGTGCAGCCTGAGCATAGGAGGCAGTGGAAGAGTTCCTGGTACGCTCTACGTTGCCCACACTATTGACAGATCTTACAGTGACTTATGTTCACATAAATCCACATGTGTGTGTAGACGACAGCTTTCTTCAAAGAGCTTCTCACTGGCCTAACAAATATGTTCTCAAGCTCATAGAGGCAGGAAGTCTGTAATACAGCAGTGAAAGAGCAGGCGGCCATTATAGGCTTTGACTTGCAATTCCATGGCAGCTGCAGAACCACAGGTCAGCCAAGCCTGCCATAAACCAATAGGACGGCTGAACAATACACGTTTTAACCAATAACAAAATATACCATTTTAATTATTAAAAATTGTCCATGTTCTGTAAAAGCTAGAATTCATCCCTACACTGAAATGCAGAGTGTCATGTGACAAACTCACATTACCAGACCTGCTATCTAAGCGGGGACACTGCAGACGGATGTAGAGCTTTGCACTATTCGTTTTGTGTCCCCTGTTCACGGACGCCACGGCGATACAGAAGTAAATCATTACCAGCAGTCACATAATGATACGCCACCGCTGTGATCGCCGACATAGAACACACTGCACCATCTGGGGACGGAGGGAGGAATGTTTCCAAGGGAGTAATTAGTGTTGATCAGACGCTGCGTGACCAATGACAGCAGCTTTTTCATTTGCTTTTCTTCATTTCAGAAGACCAAAGATCTGTGAATGAAATCAGACAGAGATCAGGAAGAGCGAGAAGGGTTTATACTCCACCCTGAGCTTGGGCGGATTAACAATAGGGGGGGGGGGGGCTGATACTAAAGGAGATCATTCTAAATATCATGCAGCATGCTCCTGTTATATTGTACAGGGATCCATGACAAAGGCGGTCTTACCTCAAACTAAACTAGTCGTGGGGCACGTAATATTTTTTAGGGGCCTCATAAGTGACCCTTAGTATAAGAGGGCACAGTACAGTTGTGGAGAAGTTTTAGATCCCAGTCAGTAAGTATAAAGGTTAACAAGTGCACAGAGATGCTCTCTGCAGTAAGCCGATATTGAACGGGACAAGACTTGGGGCTAGATTTACTAAGCTGCGGGTTTGAAAAAGTGGGGATGTTGCCTATTGTAGCCAATCAGATTTTAGCTGTCATTTTGTAGAATGTACTAAATAAATGCTAACTAGAATCTGATTGGTTGCTATAGGCAACATCCTTGGTGCATTAGGACCCAGGACTCAAACTTGTAGCGTGTGAATTGTAGAGGACAGACAGCTGACGCAGGGATCTCTTCTCACTTTGTCTTAGGGGTGGACAGTGCAGGGATTTCCCTATACTGCCCCCATCTGCCTCTCTCTCTGCATTCTAAAGGGTAACGTCACCTAGAGGTGAGAAGGAGGGGTACCCAGCGATGCTGTCAGATGATTAGGAGACGTCATCCAGGATCCACCATCCATCACTAGGGTAGTGCCCGTCACGTAGGATGCCAGAGGGCTGGCCAGGAACAGGGCTCCGTGTGCCACCTCCGTCTTATTGCCCGCTCGTTGTAGGGGTATATTGTTCCACATTCCTGCTGCCTCTGCGGCCGCTCCACCTACAACGCGGTTCAGGTCAAGAGTTAAAGACAGAATACAGTATATAGTAACAGATTAAGACTGGTGCAGTATAATAATAATATATAATCTATGGAAATAGCAGCTTGGCGACTGTTTAATAACAGGTCCATACAGTGAACTTCTATTTTACATAGGCTGTTACCCAGTCTGCGCATCCCCTCTGTGCCAGAGATGGGCCCCGGTGCCAGGCTGTTCACCCGCACTCTGCTGGGCCCCCACTCCACTGCCAGGTGCTTGGTCATGGCGTCTGTGGAAGAGAGTGCAGTAGCTTGTGAGGAACACTGTGACAATGCAGGATAGGCTGCGTGTGGAAAACACAGCAGTGTACATACAGGTCATACAAACGCTGTAACAACCATCTCTAAGTCTCTACTCAGTGATCGGTGTACAGCGCCGCTATAGACCAGCGCAGAAATAGCTGCCAGGCTTTACTTTGTATGGGGAGTTGGGAGAGATTCTTCACTCCAGTTTGGGTTCATCTTTATGTAAAAAGAAACTAGCAAAACTCATGTTATAGGAGAGACTGCAGCCATGTTAATCAGGCAATAGTAGAAGGTCTGCAAAGAACAGCCTTGGTGTGGGGTCCTTACCTATAGCTGCCTTGGTAATGCCTGCATACATTCCTGGAGAAGATTATACTGCTACCTTGGCATGAGCCACCGATATACCTGCATAGTGGCTATATAAGGTCCATACCTATAGCTGCCTTGGTAATTCCTGCATATATTCCTGGAGAAGATTATACTACTGCCTTGGCATGAGCCACCGATATACCTGCATAGTGGCTATATAAGGTTCATACCTATAGCTGCCTTGGTAATTCCTGCATACATTCCTGGAGAAGATTATACTGCTACCTTGGCATGAGCCACCGATATACCTGCATAGTGGCTATATAAGGTTCATACCTATAGCTGCCTTGGTAATTCCTGCATACATTCCTGGAGAAGATTATACTGCTACCTTGGCATGAGCCACCGATATACCTGCATTGTGGCTATATAAGGTCCTTACCTATAGCTGCCTTGGTAATTCCTGCATACATTCCTGGAGAAGATTATACTGCTACCTTGGCATGAGCCACCGATATACCTGCATTGTGGCTATATAAGGTCCTTACCTATAGCTGCCTTGGCACTGCCCGCGTGCACTTGCAGGACTTGCCCCTTGTAGCTCAGTGTAGCCGAGATGTTTATGATGACCCCACCATTGTCCTGTAAAAGAAAACCTGCTGAATTATCTCTCACCCCGACATCATCTTATAACATATAATGTACATATTGGAAGATACTAATTAAAGTAGGAGTAAAACTTCAAAACCGATCGGATAGTCCACCCTACATTAAATAAGAGGTATACGGAGAGATTTATAGAACCTGGTGCAGAAGAAAGGAGCAGCGTTGTCCGCACCAATCAGATTTCTGCTTTCACTTTCTATACTTCATAAAAATAAACAGAAGCAGACTGGTTTCTATGGCGAGCACCTTTTTTCTTTGCACCACTTTCCATAACTGTCCCCCGTAGCACAATTATATGCCCAACAAAATAAAGAAGCATGAGCAACACTATAGCGGTGGTGGAACACAAGCACCAGTAATAATCCTGACAGGGCTGTATAGCGACACCTGGTGGTTGCATAGTGTACATACATAGGCAGCCAATAACCCCTCAAATATTTCAATCCTAAAACTAGTGTCACACAGCATTCAGCGCAACTTAGAGCTTTTATTACGTCCCACCCGCTTACATCTTCGTTTTAAGCATTATAAATTTATAGTTATTTTTTTACAAATATAAGTTTAAAAAAAGATTCTTCCCTTATAAGATGACTGGGAATTTGTATTATTCAATGGAACCAAACATTAGCTGCACCCTTATAATCAGCTGATCGTTATATTGCTGACACTTAACAAGCTTGTATCATTGCACTAATAAATGTTGCACAAACAGTGATTTTGAAGTTGCACTTGATTATATATAAGATTATGAATACAATCTCCTGGAGCATTATAGGAAAATCGGCTTTGTGACTACGGATATGGGCAATTGAGACTCAGTTACCAGCCACATAACCTTTATCTACATGGTTTATTACTGCTGCAAAAAGAATCTATACCCTTCACTCATCTGTAAAACAAGAGCGCCCTAAGGAACACTTACCCTTCTGCCCTGACCTGACTGTTGTCATAGGTCATTATACAGCTGCTGTAGGATTGTCTGGTATATTGTGCTGTGTGGATGCCGTACTTACCCGGAAGAAGCGATCAAACAGGATCTTGCTGGCATTGAAAGTGCCCATTGTGTCTATGTCAAGGACGACCTTGAAGGCGTTAAAAGATAAAGAGCTGGCGGGGCAGAGAAAATTCCCGGCGGCATCTGCATGGGGAGACATAGGCGAGAGAGGTAAGTGCGGGGCGAGAGAAGAGCAGAATACTTTCCAAGGTTACATAAGAGGTGGTAACCCCCGGAATAGGGATACTTACTGTTCACAAGGATATCTATACGCGAGAATGTCTTCAAAGCCTCCTCCACGGCATCAATCAGACTCTGCGGCTGGCGCACATCCGCCGACAGCGCTAGACAACGACGGCCTGTTGCGGCACGTAGCTTCTCGGCTGCCTGGGACGAGACCGGCACAGACATAGATTATACAGGATCTGCCCATTATCTAAAGCTGATGAGGTCTGTCCGTAAATCTAAAGTCTTATAGCACATATGTGTTGTAACCTATAGCAACCAATCAGATGTTAGCATTGATCAGCATAATCCAAGTTAGACTAATGGAAGCCAAAGTTTGATTAGTTATCATTACAACACGTTTGTAAGTTATTAAATAAGATTCCAATAACATTTGACACCAAGAGGATTTATACTTTCCTATCTACATCAAAGGGGGCAACACCTTCAGATACCTTTAATTGATTGGCTTGTACATGTCCTAGTACAACTTTTGCCAAATACATTTATCTACGGATCTACTGTGCTCTATACCCACATACAACTGTAACCAGAGATCGGTTACAATGAAAATGAACAACCTGATGATATAAATAATTGGTGGGAAAGCATTGATGTAAATTAGAAAGAAAAAGCAATGTATTTAGTGAACGTTGCAGAAGGCTACGCAGAACCCATAAGGAAAGGTTATATGAAGGTTGGGGAAAAAAAATAGTTTCTTGAGAGCTTTATCTACTACAGCTGCCAGTAATTGTAAAACACAGAGTAAGGTAAACAATGGAACTGTACTACGTGATGCACTTATGAACACCATCATAGAATCTAGGTAACATCCTATAACAAACATATCTTAAACATTGATTCTTTAATATTTACAATAGGCAATTTTACTTTTATTGACAAAAGCTTACATTGTTCTTCTCATTTGCAAGGTATTTGTTGTTTGATCAATGTAACTTAATTTTTACACTGTTTTGAAAATTGAAATATGTTTAAAAAAAAATAATATTTACATTAGGCAAATACAAATATATATTTTCTGATGGATGTAGTAACGTATGTACAACGCTTCATTTGTAGATTAAAAAAAACAAACAAAAAAAAGTAGTGAAAATCAGATGTAAAAGATGAACTAAAGAAATTATGGCATTAATAATTATCTTTAAACATTAACGCCTGTGGGACCGAAAGAAATGTCACAACATTGTTCTTGTACATTCCAGCTTAAGCCCTCTGTATGAACAATAGGATGACTGTTTAATGTTGTTGTCTGTGGGCAATTTTATTTAGTCTTGTTGGCCAACCTCACGGATTAGGCTATTAACCCCAAAATACCCCCCTCTGCCATAATGCTCATGCCAAGCCCAGGTCTAAGATTTCAGCTGTCACTACCCAAAAATGCACCAATAATCTATAGTTAATGTCAACATTAGCCACATTTCTGACATTACTCATAACATATATAGTACAGCACACAAGCAACAGGGTGATCATACCTCAGTCACCCTCTGCAGGTTCCTGCCGACAATGACTGTGTCGCAGCCATGCCTGGGGATAAATGAGAAACAGCCATTACTGCCACGCGGTGTGACGGCACTCCAGAGATAGCGGAGGGGATTATAGCGAGTATGTGCCAGTGGGCGGTTAGAAATTGAGGTACAGATGGAGCAATGGATGCCATGCAGAACAGAGAGTTGTATTTTTACCTCATGAATATTTCAGCAATACGGAATCCAATCCCAGAGCCCCCTCCGGTGAGAAAAGCCATTCTGCCCCTGGTTGTGAACAGATGAACTGAATTATTGCTCAGATAACAGGTTGGCATCTATGTCTACAAAAACATATTAGCTGGAATGTATTTACTACCAGAGATCAGATGAACAATGAGGTTTCCAAACCCACCCACTGCTGATAGGCTGACTGTCTGCAGCAACCTCTCGGATATGGAAACAATTCAGTTAACATGGTCAAGCCGCCTGTATAGCGTAAGAGTCATGTGTCTGGTGGACAGTCAGCTTCTGCTGTAGATATATTCCATGTACATACAGTTATCATACCATTCATTGATATAGAGCTAGCAGTTAATTCTAACAAGATACAAAACTATGTAAAAGAAAATCCCACTCCCCCTTCGATTGCATAGAGATAGTTATTCTCCTGACCAGCCTAACATGCTAATCAGCCAGACTAATATGCTAATTACTTTGTATGGCAGAGCACTTCCTTCCCCTGCTCTATGTCATACTGAGAATGTGTTTTACTGCTCCTTCTTCACTGATAACAGATGTAAAAAACAATTGTACGAAAAATTTCAAAGCCAAATATTTCAAACCCCAATCAAATTTCTACAAAAATTAAAAGATATTCTCTTACAAAGACCCATATCCTACAGATCACACGGTAGTGTAAATAGCAAAAATTAGAAAGGAGTGAACATTATACACTCCGAGCAAAGCACATGGTCCTTACTGGAGGAGAGTCGGGTTATAGAGGTAAGTGTAGGAAGAGAGGCAGTCGTCAGTCTCCACATCTTCTGGAGCCTTATCGAGACTCTGTAACTCAGACATTCTTCAGGGGAAAGATCCTGAAAGGTGACAGAATACATTGTCCGAAGAATTCTAAGAAACGTTTACAGATACAGTGAAAATAACAATTAGTTATGTTTGCAGAAACAACAGTGATTTGTGACAGCCATGCTGGACCTCAAGTGTAATAAAATGAAACAAATCAGAATTTGTCAATTATTTATATTTGGTATTTTGCAAGGTTAACTGGAAAATGCCTGTGCTTTAATATCATTGTAAATACAGTTCTTTTTCCTCTGTGTGATTGGGGTAGTTGCATTAAAGCTGTACTGGTTAGCAGAGGAAGATATTATCGTACACTATTCTAAAGGGTCCGCTGAGATGCGTGTGAGCTTGCAGATACATATTGGTACATGCAGTACACCGCCCTACGCAGTATCACTAGAGCCCCTGGGGCTGCGCCATACAGCTGTCCTTCCTGGGGATCTGGGGAAGAGAGTGGTGGGCAGGGGGATTTTCACCCTACCTGGGTGACAAAGTAGCACAGTGGTTAGAATTGCTGCCACACAGCACTGGGGTCATGGGCTTGATTCCAAATAAGACACAATCTGTGTGTATGTTCTGCCTGTGTTTGTGTGGTTTGCCCTGGTTTCCTCTTACACTCCAAAAACATACCGGTAGGTTCAGTGGCTTCTAATGAAATTAACCCCACTGTCTGTTTGTGTGGTAGGGAATACAGAACATAAGGTCCACTGGGCAGGGACTGGTGTCTATGATTAAATATTCTTTGTAAAGTGCTGTGTAATATGGACATGCTATATAAATAAAGGTTAATAAATAACTGGGAACGCAGCTTTACGAACAACTGGGGGTATGCCCTGCCAATATGTGACAGTAGTAACCCAGGGCAAGTAATCAGCTTTAATAGATTTAGTGCAAAGAAGACTGGTGATAATAAGGTCTGATTAGTTACTGTGAGTTAATATACTTTTTAGACTATAACCCACAATATATGCATTTATTGAGCTGCATAGGAGAGCACAGAATACGTTACATCTATGTTCTATCTGTGCAATACATTGTAATGTAATGTATACACATCCAGGTACAGAATATACATATTACACAATGATCAGTACACTATATAAGTATTGCACACACACCAGCTTGACGATAAAACCCTATAATCAGGTTCAGAGAAGGATCTGCAGCCTGCACCCCCCATACTTACAATCCTTGCAGCACTGGACGGACTTTGCATTCGCCACCTCGCTGTATCTTTAACCTCCCAGCCGCAGAGAATCCTGGGAGTTGTAGTTTTCCTGACGCGCATGCGCAGACTGGACTGACCATGCAGCTTGTATCTTAATTTCATGGTCTATCTGTGGGATCTATGGTTATAACGACATGCTGCCCACAAACTATAAAGTCAAGTTAAAATATAGAAACCATTTTGCCAGAGTTAGCTGGCAGTGAACCACAAACATATATGAAAGTAGGTCTATTTTACCATAGACATAAATAATAATAATGTTTCACATCCCTGATATCTGGTACTAGGTTTTAGCTATACATCCCTGTAAATGTCCCTTTTGTTCAGTACTGATAGACTGCACAGTAAGCTATGTTTTTCTGTATGGAAGATGCCATTTTCATCTCCTGTTTATATTATCTAGGCTTTATAAAGGGAATATTAATTTACAAGTATTATTTATATTCAGTAAACCTGACAGCTATGAATTTTTAATGGTCTGTCCATGGAAATGTCCCTAAGTTTTATTACTGATCAACTGCGCAATACAAGTCATATCCTACATATTATATCTCATTCTTACCATCTTGCGGCTTTATAAGTTAATGTTTATTGAGTATTTACAATGCCAAAAGGTGCATTACAGTCAGATTCAGTAAACGAGGGGATTGTAGTGCTCCAAGCTGGCACAATATGGCATGTAACGTAGTTAGGTTAGGAGCATCAGCTCAGTGGTCAAGTATCCCAGCAAATTATTTTTATACCTTGATTAGTAGGCTGGGATAGTCAAAGGTTTAAATCTTCTTTCCTGATTTTTATTTTTTTTTGTTTAGAGTTTGTGTTCTGCTTCAGCTAAACTTCTCCTTGGCATAAGCGGTCTCTTGACACTATTAACATGGCAGCCCTTGGGCTCACAGCTTTACCCATTGGATATTCTGCATATAACATGGGCCAGTGAGACTATATTACACCTACAGGCATACAGTGTTACCTTGCCTCAGGTGATCAGCAAGACACTGTAGAGAGCATGGGTGCAGAGAGTGGGGTGAGCAAGTACAAGGTACCGCTGCACTGGCCTACCGGTGTTGTGGGAGGAGTCACCACTTAGGTGTGGCCCCATCCCCCCCCCCCGGTGGCTATGGAAGGGGCCCCAAGAAGTTGCTCTTCCGGGGACCTAAATTTCTCTTGGCAGCCCTGGTAGAGAGCCTCACAGAAAGTAAATAAGGTCACGGACATTGTACAACACCAAAGAAGATGTTGGCTCTATAAATAAAAGAGGTAGTTATAATCTTAGGGCCAATGCTTTACCCACCCATACATGTCCCTACTACTATACTGGAAACCTAGGCACAGTGTTTAAGAGGCAGCACCGCAATGGTCTGACACATGTTTAAGAGATTAGGAATATTAATGGTGCTAGCTAGAAAAAAAACTTGTAATGAGATGAGTATTAATGAAGTAGGGATAACTTTATTTATGAATTTTTTGTTCTAGTGTAGTTTGTAAAGCTGGTATGAATCTGGTGTACTGTAATTATTGTCACACATTTCATGTATTGCATAGCAATGTTAATTGTATTTCATTTTTCATTTTAATGGTTTTTTTTTTTGCTACTTGATGGTTACAGACTACCTATTTTTTCAGGTACAGAATAATAGAGGAGGGGTATCATACTAGGATAGGAGCATGGATGGTGCACATTTGGTAAATTTTGGGAACATTCAAGCACGTTGCATATTGCCATCTCTATATACTGCCGCGCTCTCTCAAAGTGTTTCAAAAGTTTCATTAGTGAGGTTACGGACGCCCAGGAACACCTATTGCCCTGTCGTATTTACGTAGTTTGCAGACTCTTCTCAGTTTTGTGACGTCATTCTACGCAAAACATAATCACTGCAGGTCAAATTGGAGCAATGCAAAATGCCTGGAGAGGAGGTCAACTTGTTAAATGTTAAATGAGCACGTCTCTTAGTAATGGGTATACTCCTGTATGTTTCATGTGTGCTACACTGAATCTGAATCACCTCTTATCTGTAAACTATTTACAGTTTATGCTGCATTTTACATCTTCTAGAAAATAAGTCAATAAGTAAATTAATAAAATAAATAAAAATAAAAATTTAAATAAAACCACATTCAGTTTCCTAATACATGGAAGAACCAATGGAAATTGGCCATTGACCGAAACGTCTCATACACAATGGCATCAATTTTGTGTATTATACCATCAACTGTAATGGACTTGGAAATGGAAACTATTCTTTCCAACGACCCCATACCCAAGCTTGATATTAGAGTAGTTCTGGAGCGTTGTGGCTGCTCTGCGGTTTTCTGTTCACTCCTGATTCATTGAGTGGAGTGATCTCCAATTACCTCCCAATTGCAAGGATAACAAACCAACAATGTATGACATGTTGATATAAGGTTTCAACGGCACTTGAACTTGCTTTTTTAAAAGAAAATAAAATTTCAGCGGCTACCTGCCCGAGCTGGTTCCAGGTAACTACAGGAAGCGCAAAAAAAAAAACCCAAGGACAATTTTTTAACACCAAAAAATGGGTGGGCAGGGTTGTATTGTATGTGCATTAAATTAAATTTACCGCCCTGTTAGCATCAGTTCTCGCCTTACAACAAAATTTAATTTCAAACTATATCAGAGTTAGCCCTCTTACGATAAGCACGTGAAGACCTACAAAGGATGGTTAGGATTGGTTACTCGTAAGAGGCATGTAAAGCAGTAGTCTCACATAAAACACTTTCTTCTCATACAAAAGTTGCAATCCCAAGGACTTCAAGACACTGTTCTATCCTGGTTCTCATCCTACCTCTCTAATCGCTCGTTCACTGTTAATTTCTTTGGGGCCACCTCTGCTCCGCTTCCCCTATCAGTTGGAGTACCACAAGGATCAGTGCTAAGTCCTCTGCTGTTCTCTATCTATACCGCTTCTCTTGGAAATCTAATAAGTTCCTTTGGATTTCAGTATTACCTCTATGCGGATAATACCCAAATTTATCTATCCTCTCCTGATCTCTCACCATCTGTGTTGTCCCGTGTAACTGACGGTCTTTCTGCCATTTCATCTTGGATGTCCTCTCGCCAACTCAAACTTAATCTTTCTAAAACAGAGTTAATAATATTCCCACCCACCAACAAGAGCATACCTGACATTTCTATCTCTGTTGATAACATGACCATAAATCCCACCCCACAAGCTCGCTGCCTAGGTGTAATCCTTGACTCACACCTATCCTTTGTACCCCACATTGAGTTTATGTCTAAATCATGTTACATACATCTTGAAAACATTTCCAGAATTCGCACATATCTGATACAAGACACTGCGAAAACCTTAATTCATGCATTCATCATCTCCCGCATTGACTATTGCAATTCCCTCCTTACTGGTCTTCCCAAAAACAGACTCAAACCCCTACAATCTATTTTGCACGCAGCGGCTAGATTGATTTTCCTTGCAAATCGTTATTCCTCTGTTGAATCACTCTGTATATCTCTACACTGGTTGCCTGTCTTCTACCGAATCAAATATAAAATACTTTTACTAAGCTACAAGGCCATCAACAAAGCTGCACCAACATACATCTCCTTTCTTGTCTCAAAATATCTCCCAACTCGGCAACTCCATTCTGCACAAGATCTGCGTCTCTCATCCACACTCATTACATCCTCCCATTCCCGGTTATAGGACTTTTTTCGGGCTGCACCCACTCTATGGAATTCTCTCCCTCGCACATTAAGACTTTCCTCTAGTCTACAAGCTTTCAAGAGTTCTCTGAAAACCCACCTCTTCAGACAAGCTTATGATATTCCTCAACCACCCTCTTAACCTCACTACATTACCCTATTACCACCCGTTATACAACTACCCCTTGACCAACATTGTTGTGTGACAGGATCATTTAGCTTATGAGTCACTTTTACCTTTGCAGTCTGGCTGGGCCGACTGCAAATGTAGACTTAACCTCATGTGTCAAACTCCCATTGTCCCATAGATTGTAAGCTTGTGAGCAGGGTCTTCTCACCTCTTTGTCTGTTTTACCCAGTTTGTTTATTCGTTTATTATGTTTGTCCCCAATTGTAAAACGCTACGGAATATGTTGGCGCTATATAAATAAATGATGATGACGATTTTATTTTTTAAATAGCAAGTTAAGCACCTTTTCCACACGCATCTGCTAGTCATCTCTAGGACAACTAAAAATAAATAAATTTACTATCTTCTTTTCAAAATCTTTCTGTAGGTTGCAAAATATGGCTGTCAGTTACAGACACAAAACTCTAAGCATATCATGTGAAGACGGGGGGAACAAACCAACGATTTTTGGCAAATAGAAACATTTTTCTTATAGTCTGTCACAGTGATTTATGTTAGATATAAAAAAAAACAAAAAAACTACATTTTTGTTTCTCAGATTGCTGCTTTGACGCCTGCACGAAACTGTAACTAGTTCTATGACTACGAGAGATTTATCTTTAGTGTATATAAAAACAACCAACAACAGTCAGAACACTTTCAGAATTGCAACATCCACTGCTTAGTAAGTCTACACTTCATGCCACTGGAGTAAAAGTAAAATGTATAGTTCAAGGCTGACACAACAGGAACACAGAAGTCAGTTAGGAAACACATTGTACTGTTTATATATGTAGTTACACTATACATAGCATATCCCTATGTATAGACTAATGTATCATGTGGGCTCCACCAGCAACACTGCATACCAAACAGTCCACTGGTAATTGGGATTCATAACCTTTTCTCTGGGTAGGACAAACATTCCCACCTCCTCTACACAGCACTGATTACAGGCAGAGCTCACAAAACAGAGCCCTGTGTGCACTTGGAGCATGTTATAAAGTCTGGAAGTGTGTAGTGTCCCACATTAGTGTCACAGTCCCCACTGTGGCATAGGAAAACTGGTATACAGGAGAAACAGCCACATAAGGACACATATCTACAACATATGTTTAAGGCATCTTCAATCAGGGGCAGATCTAGGAATTTTTTCTACCCCGGGCGATATGGGGGTGGGGGGGGGGATTTAGGCCCAGCCCCCTTTCTAACTTCTAAGGCTGCCGGCGGCTGCACAGTATGTGCAGGTCCGTTCGGCAGTGATAATGTGCTGTCCCGCTGCTCTGAAGCGATCGCCCCCCCCCCCCCCCCCCTGGATCCGCCACTGTCTTCAATACAGAACCCTTGCCATGATAAAAGTACCAGCAATTGGAGAGACTTCATAAAGTGAGATTACATGAGTGCACAGGAACACGAAGGGCTAGATTTACTAAACTGCGGGTTTGAAGAAGTGGTGTTGCCTATAGCAACCAATCATATTCTAGCTATCATTTATTTAGCACATTCTACAAAATGACAGCTAGAATCTTATTGGTTGCTATAGGCAACATCTCCACTTCTTCAAACCCGCAGTTTAGTAAATATACCCCCAGGTGTAATAGACAAGCAGAGACCAACAAAAGGAACAACAGACACGAGACAAAGGGGGTAGACAAGAGAACAGATATTGGAGAGCCTCCTAATAGCCTTGGTTCATGTATGTAGGGGTGGTGGTATTAGGAGCGGGGAGACACTATGGCTCAGATTTTGAGCTAGGGTGCATTAGATACTCCACTGGTTCCCCTGACTCAATGGCACTTGTTGTTTTAACTTATTTTCCCTTCATTTTCACCTTAAAAACCATTGACTGACTTAAATTCACTCACTGAAATTCAATACAACAATTATTGTCGTTTTTTCATACTCTGTAACTAATGAAGATGCTCGTCTTACTCAGCATCTCTATGCTCCGAATAAAGTTAAGGTTATCTCATATGGTGATGCATTAAGTGATAAAGCTGCTTCTCAAGCCACACTGCAGAAGTATTTCTGAACAAAACATCTGACGTCATGTGGGATCTAGTTACCATACCTGGGCATTTAGGGTGTATAAGAGTCTGTGTACCTTTCCTGACCACTGTTGACCCCCTCCCCGCCCCTTCCTCAATTGAGTAATGGAGGAGACACATTATAGCACTACCAGCTTACACATATTAAGCTTGGTAATCTATGTAACCACCAGATGAGTCCCTTATCTTATAAAAAGACAACATCCGAGTTTTCGTGATTTATGTGAGAATTTTTTTGCCTTTGGATGGTGGAGTTTATACCCCCCACATTCCAAGTCCAAATCTGTAAATTGTCAGAATTTGAAGGGGAACTGACTATTATTGGCATTAGAGCAGAGAAACATTGTTATACAACCACTATAAGACTTGCTTAATAACTCCTGAACGGCTGCTGTAAATGTGTCTGCCTGTATCTGCATAAGAGGCTCCATCGTCTCCTTAACAGCACATATATATACCCCACCTATGAGACAGGAGAGGTGGATGGTGGGGAATCTAAAGACTGGCCTGTAATACAATTGGACTTATCCATATGCCATCTTCAGCAGTAGTCATATTGACTTCCCAGTCTTAGATCTTGTGCTGCATTAAGTGAGGTAGCCAAGATAGTTTGCTAGTCTCACTGACTGCAAATCAGCTTTTTGTTTCTTTGTTTGCGCAGCTGGTCATTTTGTAGGGTTGGCCCCACCCCCATGATGCACAAACGCAATTGGTGAGACCATAATGATGCAATTCACCTTGAATCGTGTCATGGAGGCTTGTATACTGCTCACCTCCCCAGAAAGGGGGCAGGATGTGAGAGAATGGCCTGATCTCCCAGGAGTGCAGGTGACCTCCCCCAGAATTCGGAAGTCTCCAGGTCGTCCCAGGAGCTTGGGCAAGTACGAATTATTGTCAATGCTTATCCTCCTCCTTTTTCTTTTAAACAGCTCCCTCTTACCCTTATTATGTTCGCTTTGTAATATTTTCCCATTTCTTTACTTCTACTATATACTTATGGCTCATCTCTCCCCTTCATTCTCTCTACTCCTCCCCTGGTTTCCATCATTTCCTGACTTCCTGTGGCCGTTTGGCTTTCGGCTCTAGTGTACCGGGAAACCCCGCAGAGGAAGGCTCACTGCACTCTATCCTTTTACTCCGGTAGGGTGCGTGAGCTCCCTGCGCTGAGATCATGTGACACAGAAGCTGCCGCTCCCATTCAGTCTTATCCTCTGCTTTGTAACAAACCAGAGTATAAGATGAGGAGCAGCCATCTGTTGCCCATCACTGATGAAGACATTTACGTTCAGTCCTCAAAAGAGAGCAGGATAATAGATTAAAACTAATATATATATATATATATTATATTAGTCAGAACTGTGCATTTTTCTAGTGACCTCTTCAGACATTTTGCCAAGCATACGGTGGTCTTCAATAATATTGGCAACAACTGTAATGGATAATTAATTAACACGAGCAGACAAATCAGCACCACTTTTTAATTTCTGTGGATAAACAGCAGCATATTCCAGCGGCGGAAGGGTTAATGAACGCAGGCAGGAGACACATTGACAGAGCAACATTACATTCCCATGGGAGAAAGAGCGATGGAAACAACTGCCCCCACCCGGAATGTCTCTGGGCCTGGTGGTATAAACAACGCTGGCACACGGCTATTTTTATATAAAGACAACAGTACTTTTATTGAACAGGAACTATAGATGTCGGGAGGGACAATCAACACCCTGAGAACAACAACATTTCAAAACCTATTACCTGGCCCATTGTATACTTATCACACCCCAGTGTTTTGTTTTTAGGACCCCTCAGAAAGCAGGATCTGCATCTGTTTCAGGGGCCACAGAGAAGCATTAAACTTGATACAAGTCACTGTGATCCGACGTCTCCCAGTTCATCAATTCCGCACTGTGGAACCACAAGCTGATCTCCCGTTCCGCTACCTCCACCGAATCACTGGCATGGATGACGTTCCTGCAGAAACAATACAGGGTTTGTGCACCATACTGGTCCTCCCATAGGCCCTTCCACCAACTATTAGATAATCACCTGCTGATGTGGACACTAAAGTCTCCTCGCACAGTACCAGGCTTGGCCAAAGAAGAGTCCGTTTCTCCAACCATAAACCGGGAAGATCGTACCACGTTGTGACCCTCCCAGACCTGAAACAGAGAAGATTATACAATTCCATCCATCATACCCGCGGAATCACATGACCTCATCAAAACAGAGAATTCACATGACCTCAATGTAAATGGCTGTCTGATATTAGCATATTAAAAATGGGTACAGTGAACAAGTGAAGCACAAAATAAGTCAATAACAACAAAATAAAAGCATTCTAGATGCTACATCGGATAATAAAAATTTACTTTGGAAGGGAAATTCCCCTTTCTGTAACATTGCATTCAATACTATTACTGAAAAGTAATGTTAACTTTTAAATTTATTACTACTTTAAAACACGAAATAGTGGCAGATAGTAATTGCTCAGTGTACTGCACTAGAATAGACTACAAGCCAAACTGTTCCACACACAAGCAGCAGAAGATCCATTACTGGCACAGCAGTCATTTAACCATTTCAACTCCTCAAAAAAAAAAAAAGGAAAAAAAAGAGCTCTATTCATTAAACAAGGGAAGTTGCATTTAGACATATATGTCCATTCTAACTCGCACCTCTTAAGCCATATTAATTAAATATATGACGAGTATAAGAGTATTGGAGATGAGGCAAGACATTAGGCCCTGTCTTGTAGGTCAGCATGGCTGTACAACTAGCCCCTGACTTGTGTGCTTACTTACCATGGCTACCACAGGTCCAGACGTCATATAACGTATGAGCGCAGGATAGAAAGGTTTTCTCCTTAGATCATGGTAATGTTCAGCCAGAATCCCCTCTGAGCCCTGAGCAGAAAGTTAGACCGTCAGATGCAGGAGGAGGGAGTTTATGGGGATCATGCAGGGAACAGGCAGAGGTGCATTACTAAAGTACAAATTGCATTGGTAAGTTTGGCATCATGCCCACTTATTTTAACTCCAATATTATAACAAAGTACATCCATCATTGAACTGCCAGAAAAATATTTTGTGCAGTCACACTGCTGTTTGAGCAATCAAGGTCATTTTGACCCCGTGGAGTGCTATAGTGTGATATTTTTGTATATGAGAGGGGGAGGAAATTAAATAAATGGCATGTCTACATTGGAATGTACCCTATAGTAAGACACACTCACAGATTAGACTTGCACAAAGAACATCACTTCTATCCTTTTACCCTCTGTAAATGCTTCGTTAACCAAACAGTAAGACCTTGTAGGTAATCATGTAGACTTAATTAGCATAACAGCCTTGGAGCCCGTAGACACAAAGTCGTTGGTGCTCTAAGCCAAGCTCCATCTACACCAGTGTTGGCTAACCTGTGACACTCCAGTTGTTGTGAAACTACAAGTCCCAGCATACCCTTCCAGCAATAAGCTGCTATATATTAGCAAAGCATGCTGGAACTTGTAGTTTCACAACACCTGGAGTGTCACAGGTTAGCCAACACTGATCTAGACCATTTTTACATAGAATACAATGCTGCATTGCTTATGTCACAGACCCTAGTAGTGGAATTACCTGCATATTTAACCCTCATCAACTTTTACCCACTCGATAGAGGACCTCAGTGTCATTTAAGTTGGACATGTCTGAGTCCAGATACTTCCCCTCTATCAAAGAACATCATAAAGTTTATTTTGCTATATGCACCAGTCTTGCTCAGAGGCTGCAAATGAAAGTGTTGAACAGTTCAATGCATGGAAACTTTTACACATAGGTTTTTTTTTAATGCTGCATTCTATTCATATACCTCTAGGTTATAGTAGATGAATCCCAGTTTCAGCCTGTGAGTCCCTATAAACAACTGGTATAGTGCTATAATTAAAGAACAATTGGTGAATCATACACACTGTCTGGACAGGATATGTTACTCCCAGTACATCCAGGGTGAGAAGGTTCATATGTAACTGCTGTACATTATACTGCATACTACATAGACTTGCATTGGTACCTGCAGCATTTTAATGCCCACTAGTTTAAAGCCACGTTGTTCAAAACGTTTGATAATTTCTCCCACCAGCCTCCGCTGTACCCCATCTGGCTTCACGGCAATCAGCGTTCTCTCCCGCATGTCAGGAGCCACTATGGTGAAGAAAGGAGATAGTGGTTACACTAAGCACATTAATAAGTCTGGGAAGGGGTTAGGATTATATTAATATAACACATGACTGCTGTTTATACATGTATAAATCTTTGTAAATAATATATGCATAACCAATGGCTTCTCATGTCATCACTTCGGTGTTCATTAGAAACTTGTGTATTATAGGACATAACGCACCCCTACTGTAAGTTATATAGATATTAGAAGACACCCTTTCTGTGACCTGTATTAAACCATAATACAGGTCACATAATAATATTGCGCTATTCTATAGATACAGAACTCCTTGCAACAACTACTATCCATATAATCTACAGCAGGGAAGAGTATTAAGCCACATAGGAAATATCATCATCAATTTATATAGCGCTACTAATTCCGTGGCGCTGTACAGAGAACTCATTCACATCAGTCCCTGCCCCACTAGAGCTTACACTCTAAATTACCTAATATAGACACACACTCACACACAGACAGACAGAGAGGGAGACAGACAGAGAGGGAGAGACTAGGGTCAATTTTGATAGCAGCCAATTAACCTACCAGTATGTTTTTGGAGTGTGGGAGGAAACCGGAGCACCCGGAGGAAACTCACGCAAACAGGGGGAGAACATATAAACTCCACACAGATAAGGCCATGGTCAGGAATCGAAATCATGACCCCAGTGCTGCGAGGCAGAAGTGCTAATCACTAGGCCACTGTGCTGAAATCACAGGAGATGAAACTAGGAAGCATAGTTCCAATATCTGCAGGTGATCACACATCCAGTTTTGTAGGAGATGGGGCGTTAATGTCATGAAGCAGCAAACAGATTATGACAATATAATAAAATTTCTGGAAGACCCCCATGTAAACACAAAACACAGGATCTGCAGCTGAAGAGGGCCCCTGGATGTGCCGCTTTCCTGGTCCAGACCAATTAAAAGCTTTTTAGCAGATATCTTAAATCAGGCCTGGCCAACCTGCGCCGTTGCAGGTATTGTGAAACTACAAGTCCCAGCATACCCTGCCAGCTATCGGCTGTCAAAGCATGCTGGGACTTGTGGTTTTATGTGCGTGGTTTGGTAAATTTTAAAATTTGATTATAGACTTCAGCAGGGAAGAGGCTGATATGACTGAATAAAATGTCAGTGTACAGCACTGTGTAATATGCTGGAGCCAGAGAACGGATACATTATATTAATAATGTCACCAGACAGCTATTGATTCTCCAACAGATAAGGAATCTAATAACCTCCTATCCAGTTTAGTTGTAGCTATGACAGGAAACATGCAGCAAGGAAAGAAATTGGATCCAGGGAATCTGTGATCATCCAATAGTTCACTCCTTGAAGTGTGGGAATTAACACATGATGCACTGTCTGGGGCACAGGGCATCAAGCGCCAGGAGCTGGGAATTACGTAGAGATACAGGAGCTGGCACGGGATCCTGGGAAAAGAAAGGCAGCAGAACAATTCGAGACATTGTCTGTAGTCTGCACAAATACAGGACGCAGAGTGAGCAGGAGAGAGAATTACATAGAAGGAGATCTGCCCAGATCATCATATGGTTCTACAAGTTTATAAATAAAATTAAAAATACTCCCTCCAAATTTTTTAAAAAAAACTAAAAAAAAGTTATTCGCTTCCATTAAACCCTCTGGAATGTAAGCGATGGACAGACAACATTAAAGAGACTTTTTCTTGGAGGAAGGGGCTCTTCCAGACACCGGATGGTGGTAGGGGGAAGGGTGTGTATTTATGTATAGGGGGAGGAGGAAAGAGTGAAGAAAGGAGAGTTTGAGAAGTGGACACATACAAAAAACGCTGCAAATATCATTATATACCAGACAGAACTGAGCAATATTCTATACACACTGCTGTATTACAGACCAGCTATCACAGCACACTGCCTAAAATCAACTAGGTTCACTGTATGGGGCTATAATAGAATCATGGCATTTTCAATTCTGTCTTGTACTTTCCAATAAGACAGTACTATAGAAAGGATATTTTAATAATCAATATCTGAATAAATAGTTCTTATGTCTTCAATTTAGTGTGCATTATAAGGAATAGAGCACCTTAATGTTTACATGGGCTGCATATATCAGAGAGATATTTGCTGAAAACTCACAAATGCAACTCCTATAGGTCAGAGATGTTTGTAATAACTCTTCTTAGATGTGTATCTCACTCACTGAAGATTAATCGCTCTCCCTGCGTTCACAGCAGGTCTCACTCTGCCAGCAATTAGGAGGTTTCATTCATAATTGGTTTGAGAGGCTCTGCCCAATCAGCTGCTACTAATTACCAGTAATGAACAAGGAGCCTGCGGGGCTCCGCTAATGAATGACTTGCAGTGTGTGTGTGTACTACACACATGATAGATGAGCAGGGGGGGAGAAAGGCATCCATCTGCCAGTCTGAGCTTTGGCAGGCCATGGATGACCCTGCAGTGGGCACCTCACTATGAGTGCCCACAGCATATAGTGTCTTTCTGGGGACCTGTTAACTCGTTCATGCACTAAAGTATGTGTAGTAGGTGGGTCATGCAGAAGAGGTAGACTATGCTTTACTTGTATACAGGGATGAGAATTATATATATATATATATATATATATATATATATTATTTTTGCATAACATCTATAGTAAATGTATACTGCACAATAGATAAATAACAGCAATGCACAAAGTGAAGTTTACACTGCACACATGCTAGCCAGGCTGCAAGTGACCAGCACTGGCAGTGAACTCCTTCTGCAGTTTATATAAAGTTTCCCTCTATAAAGCTGTGCCCAGCAGTGCCCCCCTCACCCACTCACCAGAGCTGTAGAGCAGGCATGGTGCCCTGGCTGAATGCTTGGCTGTCCCTCCACTCAGCAGTCTCCGGAGGATGAAGTTCATTGTGGCCGGGAGAACAGACTCTTCACCCCCTCCGGATGATCCTCTCTCAGCCAACGGGGCGGGGCTTAATAAGAAGACGTTACCGCCCACTACTGGGGAGATTTGTTGGCCAGGTGGACACGCCCATAAACCCAGACACATCTTTAAGATCACGCCCACTACTTATAGATAGTAGACATATATATATATATATATATATATATATATATATATATATATATATATATATATATATATATATATATGGATGTGGTCTTTTAATTGCTTTCACATGACAATTGTTTTTGCTGTGCTCCAGATCACTGGACATATATTAGTGTACTGAATGCAGTATAGAGCTCTACAGCTTTAAAAAAAATAATAATAATAATTTCGTTTACCATGTATATCACAGCACACCTTCTGCCTAAAATGGAAATGTAATATTTGTGTGCAGGACATGGTAACAAAGGATATACTTACTGCGGAATAAAATTATAGGTACTTGGTAATTATATGGGTGCCACTTGAAAAGTGAATATCTGTCCTCCTGTCAGTTTGGTTATTGCTGTGTAACTATCAGTCCATCCCACAATGCCATGTCAATAAAGTGCTGGGACTTGCAGTTCTCCAAATCAGCTGGGAAAGGTCACATCATGTTGCCTACATAATATTCTGCACAGGCACTGTGCCCTGCTAAGCAAGAAAACCAATTTTACATTTACATGTTAAAGAGGTAAACAGTGGATGTGTAGGCGTTGCCTTAATCTTAATTATTAATGCCAAATGTGTGTTTTTATTACATTTTAAGGTTGTGTAGGGTAATGCCGCTTCAGCATTTAGTACTAACACATATATATGTCTAATGCATATTTTTTTTTTACCATAGTCAAGAGAGGAATTGTGTTACTAAACAGGAGCGGGATGTGTTTCTAAAGAAGTAAGGGGAGATGTGTTACAAGGAGGAGGTGGAGGGCAAGAAATGTTCTGCTACAGGGATGAGGGAGTGTTATTATAGAGGTGGGGGATGTGTTATAGAGAGGTGAGGGGGGGTTATTACAGAGGTGGGGAAATGTGTTACTACAGGAACAGGGCCGTAACTAGGGCTATACGACAGGGGCGACCGCCCAGGGCGCAACGCTGAAGGGGGAATATTTTAGGTACATTTGGTTAAAATTGAGGGCTAGGGGGGCGGCATTTGTCTTTCTCGCCCCAGGCGCTAGAATTCTAAGTTTGGTGGTGGACCTCTGCTTTGTGGCGTTGCAACACTTCTGTTGCCATGGGGACTCTTTACCAATGTTGAGAGGTTGGTATAACTGAGCTATGGCTTAACTGCAAACAGGTTCCTCCTGTACTAAATTCTATGAATTTTACAGGTTTAAACAAGCGTGACCCTTTCAAATGAGTATTCTCTCCCTTCAAACCAAAAGAGGTTGTGCACCCCTGATGTTATGAAGGATGCTAAGAAGAATATACTGTGTATAGAATGGAGGAAAATAGCAAATACTCGTTGCTCTATTAAAGTGAATACTTAGTATGCGTGTCATGGAGAAAATAAAATTACTTGGTGTACTGTATGTAGACCAGCACAGTACCTTGCATGGCATTGTTCACATTACAGCATACAACTTTCAAAATCTCTCACCGGGAGATCCCGGGGGAGAAGTCATGTGACAGGGGGTAGGAGGGGGCGTGGTGACGTTGTCGCGTCACCATAGCCCCGCCCCACTATAAAATGCTGAAATTCATGGCATTGAATAGCGGGCGTGGGACTTAATGACACGATTAAGACCCACCCCTGTCATTCAATGCTGTGAATTTCAGCGAATCCGGAAGGTTTGCCTACTCTTCCGGGAGTTCAGGTGGACTTCCTGAAATTCGGGAGCCTCCCGGGAGAGTAGACAAGTATGCATTACAGGAGAAATTAAATTATTAGCATGTGCAGTACACAGGTCTGACAATAGGGAATTTGGGCCCTAGAGCAGAAACTTTTTGCGGCTCCCTGCCATGTACGCCTCCCTGAGTACATCCCCTACTCCCACTGAGTGTAATGTTAAACCAAAAGCATTGTCCAGGGTGATTCCTTGGGGTAAATGTATAAAGCTGAAGTTTCCAGCGGGTTTGAAATAGTGGAGATGTTGCCTATAGCAACCAATCAGATTCTAGTTATCATTTATATAGTACAATCTCGAAAATGATAGCTAGAATCTGATTGGTTGCTATAGGCAACATCTCATGTAAGGTAATAATGGTTGTGTAAATAATAGTGTAACAGTGACCTCAACGCAACACCCGCAGCCACACTGGAACAACAACAATACTGCAACACATAACACTACTAACTCCCACTGAGCACTAATAATTGTTTAGGATGGCTTTCCTTGTGTGTTGCAGTCACCCATAGTCCCTGTAGTTCATCGTTTCAGTTTCTAGACTGTTTCTTTGCTTGGTTCGGACACTTGTCCTTTGAAAAACCCAGACTCTTTATGGGCAGTGGCAGGCTGGACTGGCGGGCAGGGGGGCATCTGTAACCCGGGCTGGTCCAATAGAGGGCTACCTTAGGTTGGGTCACTGGGCCACATGCATTATTTTCCTTTAAAATAGGCTCCTGTGTCGAGTTTTGCTAAAATTTGCCTTCCCTCTCCTGATTACGGGCAATGGCAACAAACCCCATGGATGACTCACATTCCCCCTGTGCTTCAAAATTAGTCTCCTTAACTTCCATTTTTGGACTTACCCGGTTGACTGGATTGCCCACACATTAAATTGGCATTTTAATCTTATCTTCACCTGCCTTTGTTCTATTTAAAAATGTATACTCATCCTTCACCAATTTTTTATTATACAACATTTTAACTCCATTTAATTGCCCTTCTCTAAAACTAATTTCACATACATCTAAATAACATCAATGCCTCACTGCCACATTAAATTCTATATCTTTTTCCTTGCTTATCCTAATCCTGTTCACAAATCACTATAACTAAACACTTAATTCTGCTTTAGGCCAACTAGCACCTACTACTTCGAAGCTCCCGGCATTGTCAGTGGCAATCTTGGGACACCAAACCCATTGTTGTGTGGATCCTCTGCAATGCCAACTACAGATGACAGATGGCAGTGCACCATCAACAATGACAAAGTAAATTTTCCCAGCTCCGAGCTCTAGAGGGACCAGAACCTCAAGCCTCAATCTTCAGTCAACACTTTGCAACATGTAAGGATCTGTGGCAATACCAGCTACAGATGGCAGTGTACCCTTCAACACCTACAACTGCACCTTCTTTATCAATTACTGCAATCAGCACTTTGCTAAAAATCAAATCAATTAAGACTAAGATACCTCACCTGTATTCAGGGGCTCACTCAAGGAGCTTGGCTTGGCTGCGTGAGGAGCGCAGGTCGCAGTTCTTCAAGCTAGTTAACAGTGCAGCGGGAGAGAACAGAAATGGTCGTACAGTCCGGGTCGGATGGCAAATGATAGCGCAGTACATGAGGGTGATCCAGAGGGAAGGTCAGAAGCGAGCCAGAGGTTGGAATCCAGATAACAACAGAGCCAAATCAGAGGACATAGAGTGGTCAGGAACAAGCCAGGAATCAGGAACCAATAGACAATAATAGGAGCAAGGGAGCAGGATAATGCACGCTGGAGTAGGTGAAACCAATACTCTGGCACAGACAGATGGGAGGAGGTGCCAGATAAACCCTAACATGGCCCTTGATTGGTAGAGAATGATTTTGGCGATCAGATGCACCTGACCGCCGCCAAGCCGAGAACAGAAGCATCCCATTGCCTAGGAACGGGACACGGGCCATCTGCGCATGAGCGCATGCGAAACCGGAAGTTGTGACGCACTGGGCCACGAGAGGCAGGCGTCCATCCCCGGCACATATGCACAATGCGGGAATGGCACCTGACAGATTCTGGAAGCAATGGGGAGCCAGTGAAGGGATTTACAGTGTAAGGCAGATGAGGAGCGGCGGGAGAGGAAGATTAATCTAGCTGCAACATTCACAATGGATTGTAGAGGGGATGGGGAAGGTCAGTGAGGAGGAGGTTACAGTAGTCACAGCGTCAAATAATGAGCGAGTGGAGCAGGGTTTTAATTAGTTCCTGAGTGAGAAAGGGGCTTATTTAGCATTGTTGTGGAGGAGGAGGTGACAAGCCTGTAAGAGGTGCTGTATGTGAAGGGTGAAGCTGAGGGTGGCACCAAGGCAGCATGCTGGGGAACAGGAGAGAGTGAAGTTTTTGACTGTGAGGGAGAATTAGGGAGGGGTAGTGACATTAGCGGAGGGAAAGATTATGATCTCATATTTGAACATGTTTAGTTTGAGGAAGTGTTGGATCATCCAGGTGAAGATGGCAGAGAAGCAATTGGACATGTAGGATAGTAAAGTGGTTGAGAGGAGAGTATAAAAGATAGATTTAGTTGTCATCTGCCTAGAGATGATAATGGAGGCTGAAGGAGCAGGGGCAACTTGGTGGGGTCTTGTTACCCAGTAACCCCCTTTGTCTAATAATGGAACATCTCAGTTAGTAGGTATATTAAGTTAACTATATAATATTGTATGCAGCCTAGCAAATATTTCCATGAGGACCTGCATATTTTTTCATGAACAATGGCCTCAACAAAATGGCCACCTTCACTTTTATCTCTAGTGTATTATTTTTACAGTTTTGTATCTAGTGCTCTAGAGTTTGTCTGAAATAGAAAATACAGTAAGTAAATTACTATGTTATCATCTGCAGTCTCCTGATGTGCAGCACTGGGTAAGCAACTTTAATACTAAGTTTAATAGTTTTTATTGTAATTGGGTGTGAGAGGAGAATAATATTAATTTCGTAGAGTAGTATTACTGTGGTTAGATGGTCAGATTTATTTAAAGCAGTGTTTACATTAATGTACAGCTTACTTTATGCCTCCTTTTTTTTTATGTAACATTTTATTTCATTTATGTACATTTTACTGTTCTACTTGTAGTTTTCATATCAGACTATAACACTACTGCCTAATTTTTGTTTTATATGTAAATCTGAATTGTTTTGTTATGCTTTATGTACAGACTCTGCACAGTACTGCTTCTCTGTATGTTATATTCATGCTGTACATATGGATACTGCACATTACTACTTCACTTTCTGCAATTGTTCTGCTGTACATTTGGACACTGCACAGTACCACTACTCTTTATGTCATTTTCATGTTGTACATTTGGACTAGGGGCAGATTGGTCATAGACCTTACTGGGAACTTTCCCGGTAGGCCGATGACCTAATGAGGCCGACTGTTTTTTTTATTCCGTTTCATTTTTTATTTTGAACAAGGCCTTCAGGTGGCTGCGGATCTCCTGTCCCCCTCCCCCTTGTGAGCGGGCTAGACCACAAGAACTGGATATCATGGGACGCGCACTATATGACAGGCATAGCCGGATTAAGGGGGGGGGGGCACAGTGCCCCCTGTGCCCTCCAAACCACCCTGGGCTATTATTTGAATGTGGGGGTAAGTTTGGGATGAATGAGGTCTATTTATTAAATGGAATTTTAATTATTTAATGCCAGTAATATTTGCGGGAAATCGGTATATTTATTATGTGTAAATGCTATTAATTTATTTTGGGTGGGACGTAGGCTAGTAATTTAATGGTGGACTGCAGGTTGGAGCTAATTATTTAATGGTGAGTTCTATTAATTTATTTGTGGAGTTATGGTAGTGCTATTTAATTTAATAGTAGAGCCTATTGATTTAAGATGAGGTGATGGGACCTGTAATTTAATGGTGGGGTGGTTTGGGGCTATTAATTGAATGTGGGGCTGAGTTTGGGAAGAGGGCTATTTATTAAATATGAATATGAATTATTTAATGCCGGCATGGTCGTGGGAAATGGTTAAATTCATTAAATGTAAATGCTGTTAATTTATTGCTGGGGCTGTTTGGAGGGAGGGATATATTTAGTTTTATTTATTAAATGTGAATGCTAGCATTTTAATGTTGGGGCTGGAGGGAAGCCTATTTATTAAATGTGGGTGCTTTTGATCTACCACCGGAGCTTGTTGGAGTTTTCTAAATTTCATGTACTCATTTTTTTTTCCAAATAGGGCCCCCAGCATTCCAGGATCCAGACAAGCGGCAACTGATCAAGAGACACTAGCAACCACAGGTAGGGAAAGCAACAAGAACAGGTAGGAGAGAGCAGGGGCGGGTCTAGGAAATTGCTATACCCGGGGCGATTTAGGGGGGGGCGATTTAGGTCCCGCCCCCTTTCCGACATGTAAGGCTGACGGCGGCTGCAGACTATGTGCAGGTCCGCTCGGCAGTGACAGTGTGCTGCCCGCCTGCTCTGATTGTGTTTAAAACACAATCAGAGCAGTCGGGCAGCACATGGACACTGCCGAGCGGACCTGCACAGTGTGCAGCTGTCGGCAGCAAGCCCCTGCTAGGGGGGGCAATTGCCCCGATCGCCCCCTTCCTGGATCCGCCACTGGGAGAGAGCAGGACAGTCTGCCAACTGTGTTTTTCTATATTGGCAGTTCCTCTGCACCATGTTATTAAATAAACATGAATATGTATATTGTGATGACATTCTCTGATACTGGGTTGCTACTGCTAAATTTGGTTGCTCATTTTGTCCTACTTTCTATGTATTAGTGTACCCATCACTCGTACACAGAGGAGGCAGCCATTATGTGGGTGAACCAATAAATATAACTCCCAACTATGTCCCAATTTCAGCGGGACAGTCCTGATTTAGGGCTCTGTTCCATGAGTGGGAATGTTGGGACAACGGTGGTATGCAATGGGCAGTCTAGCAATATTCAGCCCTCTGATGGCATGATCAACTTTGTACTAATCCCGCCTCTTTTTGTGTTTGCCCTGCCTACACTTGATTTGGTCCCACCCACATGAGGCCACTTCTAGATTTTTTTCCAGGGTCACTTTATGTTCCCAATCTGCCCCTGATTTGGACACTGCACAGTACCACTTCTCTTTATGTCAGTTTCCAAAGCCCGGTGGTGGCCATGTTTTGTTTTGTTTTGTTTTTAAATTGAAGTTAAACTTAAAATATTAGAATAATTTGGGATTACCTGTGTTTCATAAAAAAATTCTGATCAGGGTCAAATTTCCAAAAAAACGGGAATAAAACCGGCAAGTGGAAACAGTGGAGTAAACGCCTCTTAGTAGCTGCTTCTGCACCAGTTATTAGGTTACGTCTTACACTCTGTCACTCAACCAAACTTCTTATGTACAGTCAAACAATTTAACTACAAAAAAAAGTGTTTGTTGCAGCAAGTTTGTTTTTGTTTTGTTTTTGCTTTGTTCCAAAATCAAACATTTGGAAATCCCCCTCTAGAAATCCTGCGTATGAGTTCATAGAGAGAGGAGGTGTAGATTGAGAACATGTACCCCTACCCCTTATTGCAAGTGTTTTATACGTAAGGCTTATAAAATAGTATAGGAAGAATAGGTAGAAATAGAGTTTGTCATTTTATTAAAGATGAATAAACAATTATATTTTGTGAGTTCTTGTTTAAAGGAGCGTATGTTGTTTATTTATAGATAGACGCTGTGGGAAACAAGATCCTGAAAACACAAAGCTCTGTTTCAAGTTGCGTTGGGAAAGTCTGTGGGCACATGATGGAACCCAGTTACCTAGAAAGATGCTAAATTGCGTTCTTATCCTCGTTGTGCCACATTTTTGTAGGAAGTCTCATATCAGTTTGGAGAAGAGTGCGAGATGTTGTTCAGTGTCCAAAGTGTGGTATGTACTATCCAACTTCACCAGCAGATGTCCTTACTTTACATAAATGACATGTACAGTTCACTCAGAAAGGTGATACTGTACTACTTTGTATGCAGTGAAAGAATAGAACGAAAAAATTAGATATAATGGAGCCTTTAGGGCAGGTCTGTCCAACCTGCGGCCCTCCAGGTGTTGTGAAACTACAAGCCCTAGCATGCTTTGCTGGTAGACAACCAGTTGATAGCTGGAAGGGCATGCTGGGACTTGTAGTTTCACAACATCTGGAGGGCCGCAGGTTGGACAGGCCTGCTTTAGGGGTTAGTCTTTTTCTACTATTTTTTTACCTTTTGTTTTTTGGTGCCATAAAGTCATTTGTGTTTTTCGGCAAACAAATGGATTAGTATCATGTTAATCCCTGGTGAGAAACTAGGATAGAGGTTACAGGTCATTCAGCATGGACACATTGAGAATAATCTACAGGAAGAATTACATATTCAAATGAAGAGAGAAGGGAAATCCATGAAAGCTGTTGTTCAATTTTTGTTGTTGTCGATAATATATATGTTTGTTAGAAATCTTCATAAACCCACAAAGCAGAGAGTGATGGGAATGAGAGACTCGACAGGGAAGTAGTAACAGATAGGAATGGTTATGCTCCAGACAAACTAATATCTCTCATGTGACTAATGACATTATTGCTATGACTAATGACATTATTTCATGTAACCGTAGTAATTTCATAATGGGAACTGTACAAGAAAATTGCATTTATTGCAAAAAGATATTGGTACCAAATATATATATATATAATTCTGAGAAGTTATTTTACCTGCAATTGTTGCCTTTTTTCTCTTTTCTTTTAAGAATTATGTTGGTCCCTAAAAAATGGCTTCCCACTGATATTTGTAGGGCACAGAATAAATCCATTAACTCCATCCCGTGAAATAACTTGGTCTTCTAATGCTAAAGTGTAAATATAGACTGTGTTAAGCTCAAACCATGGTCATTATTAGGATAGCTAAGAGCCTGATGATACGAACCGTGTCCCAGCCCCCCACTGTGCGGTGAGGTCATCATGCACTTGCCCCATGGACCTCTCCTCTGGGTAAGAGTGGACAGTGTGCATTGGATGTATTATAAAATATATTTTTCAATATATTTCAGCTATTTGTTGGCAGATATTAAAAGGCACATCACAAATATGGTTAGGTAATGTAATTATTATTATTTAATGGGAAGGAAGCCTATTTATTAAATGTGGGTGCTTTTGATTTAACACCGGAGCTTTTTAGTGTTTTATAAATTTCATATACTCATTTTTTTTCCAAATAGGGCCCCCAGCATTCCAGGATCCAGACAAGCGGCAAATGATCAAGAGACACCAGCAACCACAGGTAGGGAAAGCAACAAGAACAGGTAGGAGGAGAGCAGGACAGCCTGCTAACTGTATTTTTCTATATTGGCAGTTCCTCTGCAACATGTTATTAAATAAACATGAATATGTATATTGTGATGACATTTTCTGTTACTGGGTTGCTACTGCTAAATTTGGTTGCTCATTTTGTCCTACTTTCTATGTATTAGTGTACCCATCACTCGTACACAGAGGAGGCAGCAATTATGTGGGTGAACCAATAAATATAACTCCCAACTATGTCCCAATTTCATCGGGACAGTCCTGATTTAGGGCTCTGTCCCATGAGTGGGAATGTTGGGACAACGGTGGTATGCAATGGGCAGTCTAGCAATATTCAGCCCTCTGATGGCATGATCAACTTTGTACTAATCCCGCCTCTTTTTGTGTTTGCCCTGCCTACACTTGATTTGGTCCCGCCCACATGAGGCCACTTCCAGATTTTTTTTCCAGGGCCACTTTATGTTCCCAATCTGCCCCTGATTTGGACACTTCACAGTACCACTTCTCTTTATGTCAGTTTCCAAAGTCCGGCGGTGGCCATGCTTTGTTTTGTTTCATTTTTAAATTGAAGTTAAACTTAAAATATTAGAATAATTTGGAATTACCTGTGTTTCATAAAAAAAATCCTGATCAAATTTCCAGAAAACCGGGAATAAAACCGGAAAGTGGAAGCAGTGGACTAAACACCTCTCAGTATCTGCTTCTGCACCAGTTATTAGGTTACGTCTTACACTCTGTCACTCAACAAAACTTCTTATGTACAGTCAAACAATTTAACTACAAAAAAAAGTGTCTGTTTCCGGTTTGTTGCAGCAAGTTTGTTTTTGTTTTGTTTTTGCTTTGTTCCAAACTCAAACATTTGGAAATCGCCCTCTAGAAATCCTGCCTACGAGTTCATCGAGAGAGGAGGTGTAGATTGAGAAGCTGTACCCCTACCCCTTATTGCAAGTGTTTTATACAATATAGAATAGGAAGAATGGGTAGAAACAGTGTCATTTTATTAAAGATGAATAAACAATTATATTTTGTGAGTTCTTGTTTAAAGGAGCGTATGTTGTTTATTTATAGATAGACGCTGTGGGAAACAAGATCCTGAAAACACAAAGCTCTGTTTCAAGTTGCGTTGGGAAAGTCTGTGGGCACATGATGGGACCCAGTTACCTAGGAAGGTGGTAAATTGCGTTCTTATCCTCGTTGTGCCACATTTTTGTAGGAAGTCTCATATAAGTTTGGAGAAGAGTGTGAGATGTTGTTCAGTGTCCAAAGTGCGGTATGTACTATCCAACTTCACCAGCAGATGTCCTTACTTTACATAAATGACATGTACAGTTCAATCAGAAAGGCGATACTGTACTACTTTGTAAGCAGTGAAAGAATAGAATGAAAAAATTAGATATAATGGGGCCTTTAGGGGTTAGTCTTTTTCTACTATTTTTTTACCTTTTGTTTTTTTGGTGCCATAAAGTCATTTGTGTTTTTCAGCAAACAAATGGATTGGTATCATGTTAATCCCTGGTGAGAAACTAGGATGGAGGTTACAGGTCATTCAGCATGGACACATTGAGAATAATCTACAGAAAGAATTATATATTCAAATGAAGAGAGAAGGGAAATCCATGAAAGCTGTTGTTCAATTTTTGTTGTTGTCGATAATATTTATGTTTGTTAGAAATCTTCATAAACCCACAAATTAAATAGAGATGGGAACGAGAGACTGGACAGGAAAGTAGTAACAGCTAGGAATGGTTATGCTCCAGACAAACTAATATCTCTCATGTGACTAATGACATTATTGCTATGACTAATGACATTATTTCATGTAACCGTAGTGATTTCATAATGGGAACTGTAGAAGAAAATTGCATTTATTGCAAAAAGATATTGGTACCAAATATACATACATATAATTCTGAGAAGTTATTTTACCTGCAATTGTTGCCTTTTGTCTCTTTTCTTTTAAGAATGATGTTGGTCCCTAAAGAAATGGCTTCCTACTGATATCTGTAGAGCACAAAATAAAACCATTAACTCCATCCCATGAAATAACTTGGTCTTCTAATGCTAAAGTGTAAATATAGACTGTGTTATGCTCAAACCATGGTCATTATTAGGATAGCTAAGAGCCTGATGATACGAACCGTGTCCCAGCCCCCCACTGTGCGGTGAGGTCATCATGCACTTGCCCCGTGGACTTCTCCTCTGGGTACAAGTGAACAGTGTGCATTGGATGTATTAGGAAATATATTTTTTAATATATTTCAGCTATTTGTTGGCAGATAGTAAAAGGCACATCACATATATGGTTAGGTAAGGTAATCTAGAACTGGACATTGTTTGGCGTGTTTTAATAGCTAAAACATTTTCATATCCAAAGCATTAAAAGACTTATTTATCAAATACTTGCCAGAATCTTATAAATTGTTTAATGTTCAAAAAAACTAGAGGTACAGACACAAAATGTGAAATGATATAGATTGTAAAAGATGAGGATGGGCATGATGTCATGCCCTGGAGGAGGATCCCCATGAATGCAATTATCTGCTGGGGACTCTGGAATACCCAGCACAGCAGCACTTATAGATAGCAGTCATTAATTCGGCTGCCAGAATGCCGACAAAGCTTTGAGCAACGTAAAAATAGTGATTATATAATGTAATCTGGGCAGCAGGTCCGCCCATTGCCACTTTAAAGCAGGTAATCTTACTCTGCCCATTACAACTGATGTCATTTCTTGCTGGAGAGATTTCTCAAAGTCGCATTTTACATTTGACATCAATTAAGTGTGGAGGAATTACTGCATGTCTGTTATGTGGAAAGTCTATACTTACTGCTTGTCGCCCTTATAGTAATCGCTATTTTTACACCACTCAAAGCTTTGTTGGCATTCTGGCAGCCGCAAATGCCTACCCCACCCAGAAGCAGCCTCTATGTATATGTCACTCCTGCTGCTGCGATAGTTATGGGTCAGACTGATGTTTCTTCAGCTGGAGCCTGACTGGCTGCACACCTATGTACCAGGTAACATACTACACGCCAGAGGCTTGTGATCCAAGGGAAAACATGGTACCAGAGATGCCTACACACTGATCCAAAGTAACAGCTTTCTTCAAGGGACATTTGTACAAGAGTTCCCTCACCAAATCCAATATCACTAATGGAAGGAAGAATGTTCTTTGGAAGCATCCCCTGGAGCCATTGAGAGATGGGAGAGCTGTCAGATTTAGCTGGTTTCATGTAGTATGATGTTATTGGTATGGAGCAGTTCCTAAGACAGGTCAGCATACCTCTGCATGGGGTATTCCATGAGGGGCGGTCACAGAGGAACCAGGGGTACAAGCCCAAGATAAGGAGGAAGGGCCTGTGGAGGCCCAATAGGAAACACCAGGGCCATCACATAAGGAGATGGAAGAGGAGGGACTAGTCAAATCTGATACTCAGGAGCAGGGCCGTAACTAGGGCTGCGCATCAGGGGCGACCGCCCAGGGCGCAACGCTGAAGGGGAGCGCAATTTAGGAATATTTTAGGTGCATTTGGTTAAAATGGAGGGCTAGGGGGGCGGCATTCGTCTTTCTCGCCCCAGGCACTAGAATTCTAAGATACAGCTCTGCTCAGGAGGAACCGGGCCCATCTCTGTCCATAGAGAAGGATGTGCGACAGCTAGAGGACCTGGACGAGGAGACACTTGAGACTAAGAGTAAGGTGGTGGAAGGTAAGAATATGATTTTAATGATCTCTTTGCTAACCAGATTATTTAGTGTAGGCATAACAATGACTCCATGTTGACCAAGGTAAATAATGACGTAAGTGTTATTTCACCTAGCATTTTGGTGTTAGCAATAATTGCAGTGTTTTTTTTCACAAGATTAAACCTTTTGTGCCACACAAAAGTCTGGACAAATGAGAAATGTGTGTTAGACAACGCACTGTAAGCAAGTATAACTCCTAGGACATTCTGAAAAAAGATGTAATTTTTAAATATATATATTTGCTTCTTCTACAGAACTGTTGGTGAAGGATTACTCACAGAAGCCCAAAGGCATCGACAATGGTTATACTTGGAGGGGCTGCAGTAGGGAATAGCCATGGTACAAACATCCATCTATAATCTCAACAAGTATTTGGGCCTTTACAACAATATAAATTACAGAATGAAACATTCTAATTAGATATTTTGTTACAGTTCGGTACATGAAAAACAAAACAGCAAAATAAGATGTATTTTTGGTTTCATATAATAAAAAAACATTGAACAATGCATTGATTATTTACACATACTACAATTATATGAATTTTATATGGTTTTTTTTGCCTGAAAAGTGTAATCCTATGGATACAATTATGTTATCAGTAGTATTAATATTAGTAGTAAATAATCTAGTGACAGCATAGCCTGTAGAGCTGAACAAATGTGTTCAAACACAGTAATAACATAGTTAGACAAAGCTGAAAGAGTGTTTTAAATAATTTGTCTCGAATCCTGCAGGAACCAGTAGTACAAGCTTTGCTCAAAGCTTAGACAAAAGGAGAAAGAGCGAGGAGAGATCCAAGGGTCCATTCAGTTTACGTGGAACAACTTGACGGCAAGCATGCTTCCCCCATGAGGGAAGTTGAAGGACAAGACCAAGACGAAAATGATGAAACACTTTGACATGGGATCTTCTTCAACCATTGTCCCAAGCAGCATTTGTCATTTGGACAGTGATAACGAATGTGAGAAAGAACCAAAGTTCAAAGCAACAACTTTCTTTAAGGGACATTTGTGCAAGAGCTCCCTCACCAAATCCAATAACCCTTATGCGGTGGGGAAGACCCCTGGCTCTTCAGAATGGAAGGAGGAATGTTCTTTCAAACTGTCCACTAAAGCCATTGAGGAGGTAGAACTGTCATCTTAAGCTGATTGTTATGCACCGTGCTCTTATTGTCATTGACCAGTTTCTAGGACAGGTCAGCCTACCTCTGCATGGGGTATTCCTAGAGGGGGGTCACAGAGAAACCAATGGTAATAGCTTCTCTCAAAGCCTGGAACAAAGGCGAAAGAGAGATGCAAGTGTCCAGGAAACAACCTGACAGTCAGAATGTTTGACTTTTCCATCAAAGACAAACTTCAAGCATCATTCAAGAAGCTATATTTGAAGATGAAATCAAAGAAACACTTTGACATGGAGTCTTCTTCAGCCATTTTCCTAAGCAGCGTTGCTCTTTTTGGACAGTGATGTCAAGGATGAGAAAAAGGCCTCCTCAGAGCCCTGGAATACCATGTCCCTGAGAGTACAAGTCCATCTATTGTAGTGGAGCGAGATGATGGTGAAAACTATACTGTGCAAATGGGCACACTTTCTGAGCCAGGAGATTTAGAGAAGCATACTATGCCTACTGCGTTAACAGAATATGGGGGCTAGGACAGCAATGTTATAAATATATCTACTGTAAGCTCCTGGTTCATAAGAAATGTCACAAGCTTATTAGCATTAAGTGTGAGCGACATAAAGTAGTAGAACCAGTCATACCTATAAAACCGTCAAACATGCTTCCACCTCTACAGCCAGAAGCAGCTTTCAGGAGTTATAATAAAATAGACCAGGAACAGGAAGAGAAAGAGGCTCAGAATATCAGGGGCAGCAATAAGCTCCAGCCTGGGCTTGCAGGATGTTGTCCTACACAGAGTTACAGGAAAGGTCCTGGTGGTGCAAAAGACAGAACACATCTATACAATGGGGGTGGTCCAAAAATAGTTTATGATTAAGAGGATATTGACTGGGTTCAAGCAGAGAAGCATGTGTTTGAGCAAGCATCAAACCACCCTGTCCTTGGGGGACTGCACTCTTGCTCCAAACAGTAAGTAGACTGTTCTTTGTTATTGAATATGTAAATGGTGGAGATCTGAGGTTTCACATGCACCGTTAAAGGTTTTATTCTGCAGAAATCAGTCTGGCATTAAACTACCTCTGCAAGCAAGGTATTAAAACTGTCTGACTATGACATGTGAGAGGAAGGGTTACAGCCTGGAGATACCACTACCACGTTCTATAGCACACCGCATTACATTGCTCCTGAAACCTTGTGAAGCAAAGATTATGGATTCATTGTGGACTGGTGGACACTGAGTGTCTTGATATGAGAGATGATGGCTGGATGGCCGCCATTTGATATGGGAAGTTCAGCCAATCCAGACCAAACACAGGATTTCCTTTTAAAAGTCATTCTGAAAAAAAAAACAGATTCATAGAGAAAGAGGTTAGAAACATCAGGGCAAGCAATGAGGCGCCCTGCAGACTGGAAAAGTTATTCTGGATTAAAACAGATTCATAGAGAAAGAGGCTAGGAACATCAGGGGCATCAACAAGGCTGTGAAAGTAGCAAGTGTGTTAAAAAGGTTAAAAAGCTTTCTCAACAAGGAACCAAAGGATTGTCTTTCATAATGTTGGCTGGGACCTTATGGAGCAAAAGCAAGAGGTTCCTCCCTTTAAGCCAACATATGTGGAGAATTTGTGGAGGTTTGGAGAATTTTGATATGAAGTTTACAAATGAGCCTGTTCAGCTCACACTTGATGATGAGGACGTAATAAGGAAGATTGACCAGTCTGAATTTCAGGATTTTGAAGACATCAGTCCACTCTTGATGTCTTCTGAGGAACGTGTATGATGAATAGGACAGCTCCTGGGCCTCTTTCTACACAAAGGCCACTGCTAGAAGGCCATCCTTGGAAAGCACAACTTATCATTCAGCTATGCTCTACTAAACATCATTGAATTTACACCTGCAGGTCACTTATAATGGGATGTATTTAACTAATTTGATAAAGTTTGCTGGGAGCAGATGAAACGCGTCAGCAGCTGTATATTTGTCCGTAATCCTTGTGTAGATCTACAGGATTGCTTGGTATCGTTAATTGCCTTCATAGGAACTCTAAATTGAGGAACTTTATTTTCAAAGACATTGTTTTTGTCCGGACATCCATTCTTGGTGCGCACCTACTCATGTGAGTCTCCTTATTGAATTTTACCCGGAGAGTCGTGAACGGTAAGTACAGGCAGGTTTGACTGAGGTACTGTATATATCTATCTATCTTGCTGTAGTCGGACTAATTTAGCGACTTATTTCTTTGGATACTCACCTGCTTACTATCCTCATATTTTCAATGGGACTTTTCTATTTTATTAAGTTGGGACATTGTTTCCCTAATGACTCCTTGTGATCCTACTTTCAGATCATAAACAAGTGGATTCTATGTAATGTGTTGATCTTACATTTTCCCATGATATATGGTTGACAATAATCTCAATTTCTATCTATTTTATATACAAATTTACTTTTATTATTTTATATTTTAATTTTATGTTGTGGTTTGTCGTTTAGAGGGGAGAAAAGGAAGTGGAGCCCTCTGACCACAGCCCCTGGCCCCAGAAAGTTCTAACAGGTGACTAATATACACTGAGCCTTTTACCACCATTCTTTGGGAGGTTTCAGGCACTGTGCCAACTTTAAACAGAGCACTCTCCCCTTTATACCATTTTAATTACCATGAATAATCAGAAATATTGGAGTGCAGAAAGGTTGTGAAGAAATCCTAGTGTAATGAAACGCGTCAAGCTGATAAGTTAGGCTGTATTGTGGTGCCCTGGAACAGTCATGTTTAATGCATCCAAATATAACCTGCAATGAACAGTGAGTGTGACAACTTATGGTACAAAAGGACTGCCGTAAACAGCACAGTGGAATAACAAGAGTATCAGTGAAATAATACACCAACAGCGGTATTTACAACTACAGTGTGACCAGTGAGTTATATCATTGGACGGTACTGGTGAGCTCCTTTAGTGAACTGGACTAGTGCCCTCCCTTAGTGGAATGGGCCGGTATTCTCCCTTAGTGGACTGGACCGGTGCGCTCCTTTAGTAGACTGGACTGCTGAGCTCCCTTAATGGAATGAACCGGTATGCTCCCTTAGTGGACTGGACCAGTAAGCTACCT